>NW_026871257.1:0-300000 GCF_028564815.1 Eubalaena glacialis
ATTGAGGGAAGGCAACGAAGAGGATTTGAAAGCAAGGCAGATTTGCAGGAAACAGATTTCAGGAGGTAGATTCGACTCGCCTTTAAAGCACATGAAAAGCGGCAAAACGTTGACAATGATGCCCTTGGCCAAAAAGGGCGTATGCGTTTTTTCCTGAATATATTCAGGAAAAAACGCATACGCCCTTTTTGGCCAACCAAGCAAGCCGGAAGGGCAAATCAGCGCTACAAAGAAGTCTCGCTTGCCCTCGGTCAAAAGGGCCATGCTGAACAAAGTGTAAAAACCAGAAAAGCAGGACAGGCCATGGAGACATGGGAGCCTTGCTACGCTGATGGGCGGGATGTAAATTGCCAACAGGCACTCTGGAGAAGAGTACGGTGTGTCCTGAAACAAGTAATAAACACAGCGTTGAGAGCATAGGGCACTTCCACTCATGGGCATATAAATTGGGAAAACTAAAAATCAACAAGACACAGGCACCCTAAAGTTTACGGCTGCTCTGTTTCCAAGAACCTCCACTTCGGTACACCTTCAATATCCCAGGAAAGAGAAAAATGGATAAAGAAATGGTGGTACTTGGCACAATGGAATATCACTCAGCCATGAAATCAATGTCATAAGGCTAGTTAGCAGCATGATGAGTGGATTTAGGTACGATGATTCTAAGTGAAATAAGTCACACAGAAAAAGACACTTATCCTAAGATATCGCTTATAGAGGGAATGTCAAAATCGCTACACTTGAACTGAATTACAAAAGAGAACAGAGTCACACATTTAGAAGACACACTATGGCTGCTTAACGGGAAAGGTGAGGTGGGGTGATGCATAAAACAAGGGTTTGAAATTAGCTCAGAGACCGCTCCATAAGCCAAATATGTAATAGACAAGGCCTACTCCCTGCTCAGTGAACTGGAGTCAACACACCCTAGTCACCACACAAGAATATATTTGACTAGTAAGAATCTGAAAACCTATGTATCGATATCTCTCTGCAAGTGAATCAAGAGGGTGTAAAGCGGCATCAACACAGCAGGGAAAAGCAGCCAAGCCCGATTCTAAACATAAATTACTTTAAAAAACCCAGAAAACAAAGACAGTTAAAGAGAGAAAAATTCTTACAAAATCCATTCAGGGTCTATGATGCAACCTGGATTGACCATATCTAGACCCACAGCTGGATGAGACATAAGGCTGGACACTCTTGGGGCTGAGAGGATTGGTGAGGTTGGGTGAGCAAACCCAGATAATTTAAAGTAGCACCGCGGGGTACACACCCCATGGGTCTCAAATCTCCAGGTACAAGGGCATCTTCCTACATCAAAACATGCATGGGAAACCCAGAGGATGGTATGCCGTGAGATCGGGAAAGGTTTCTAAAACGCACCTCATTTCTCCTCTCCTTGTGCTCGGGTTCGCCATTCCAGCCGCTTGACTAACCATCTCCCTACTTGGAGAATCAGCACCTTTAACCTCCTGTTTTGACCAGGTTGCAATTTGTCCTGAGGATGAACGGGAAGACGGGGAACCAACGAGAGATTAGCCCTAGGTGTTGGGACAGGCACAGGTCACTCCATTTTCCCATCAGGAAGAAGAATGAACCACAGGCTCAGCCTGCCCCCCAGAACCAAAATAGGGCCTGAAGCAATCCTGCGCTTTTGCGGCCAGCTCCCAAGAAAGCGAGGAGACAAATGGAGCTCAGGGGCACTGCAATTCACAAACGTGCAGAGTTATAAATGAGAACTCTCGTGCACAAATATATTGAGGGAAGGCAACGAAGAGGATTTGAAAGCAAGGCAGATTTGCAGGAAACAGATTTCAGGAGGTAGATTCGACTCGCCTTTAAAGCACATGAAAAGCGGCAAAACGTTGACAATGATGCCCTTGGCCAAAAAGGGCGTATGCGTTTTTTCCTGAATATATTCAGGAAAAAAATCATACGCCCTTTTTGGCCAACCAAGCAAGCAGGGAGGGCAAATCAGCGCTACAAAGAAGTCTCGCTTGCCCTCGGTCAAAAGGGCCATGCTGAACAAAATGTAAAAACCAGAAAAGCAGGACAGGCCATGGAGACATGGGAGCCTTGCTACGCTGATGGGCGGGATGTAAATTGCCAACAGGCACTCTGGAGAAGAGTACGGTGTGTCCTGAAACAAGTAATAAACACAGCGTAGAGAGCATAGGGCACTTCCACTCATGGGCGTATAAATTGGGAAAACTAAAAGTCAACAAGACACAGGCACCCCAAACTTTACGGCTGCTCTGTTGCCAAGAACCTCCGCTTCGGTACACCTTCAATATCCCAGGAAAGAGAAAAATGGATAAAGAAATGGTGGTATTTGGCACAATGGAATATCACTCAGCCATGAAATCAATGTCATAAGGCTAGTTAGCAGCATGATGAGTGGATTTAGGTACGATGATTCTAAGTGAAATAAGTCACACAGAAAAAGGCCCTTATCCTAAGATATCGCTTCTAGAGGGAATGTCAAAATCGCTACACTTGAACTGAATTACAAAAGAGAACAGAGTCACACCTTTAGAAGACACACTATGGCTGCTTAACGGGAAAGGTGAGGTGGGGTGATGCATAAAACAAGGGTTTGAAATTAGCTCAGACACCGCTCCATAAGCCAAATATGTAATAGACAAGGCCTACTCCCTGCTCAGTGTACTGGACTCAACACCCCCTAGTCAACGCACAAGAATATATCTGACTAGTATGAATCTGAAAACCTATGTATTGATATCTCTCTGCAAGTGAATCAAGAGGGTGTAAAGCGGCATAAACACAGCAGGGAAAAGCAGCCAAACCCCATTCTAAACATACATTACTTTAAAAAACCCACAAAGCAAAGACAGTGAAAGAGAGAGAAATTCTTACAAAATCCGTTCAGGGTCTCTGATGCAACCTGGATTGACCATATCTAGACCCACAGCTGGATGAGACATAAGGCTGGACACTCTTGGGGCTGAGAGGATTGGTGAGGTTGGGTGAGCAAATGCAGATACTTTAAAGTAATACCGCGGGGTACCCACCCCATGGGTCTCAAATCTCCAGGTACAAGGGAATCTTCCTACATCAAAACATGCATGGGAAACCCAGAAGATGGTATGCCGTGAGATCAGGAAAGGTTTCTAAAACGCAACTCATTTCTCCTCTCCTTGTGCTCGGGTTCACCATTCCAGCCGCTTGACTAACCATCTCCCTACTTGGAGAATCAGCACCTTTAACCTCCTGTTTCGTCCAGGTTGCAATTTGTCCTGAGGATGAACGGGAAGAAGGGGGACCAACGAGAGACTAGCCCTAGGTGTTGGGACAGGCACAGGTCACTCCATTTTCCCATCAGGAAGAAGAATGAACCACAGGCTCAGCCTGCCCCCCAAAACCAAAATAGGGCCTGAAGCAATCCTGCGCTTTTGCGGCCAGCTCCCAAGAAAGCGAGGAGACAAATGGAGCTCAGGGGCACTGCAATTCACAAACGTGCAGAGTTATAAATGAGATCTCTCGTCCACAAATATATTGAGGGAAGGCAACGAAGAGGATTTGAAAGCAAGGCAGATTTGCAGGAAACAGATTTCAGGAGGTAGATTCGACTCGCCTTTAAAGCACATGAAAAGCGGCAAAACGTTGACAATGATGCCCTTGGCCAAAAAGGGCGTATGCGTTTTTTCCTGAATATATTCAGGAAAAAACGCATACGCCCTTTTTGGCCAACCAAGCAAGCCGGAAGGGCAAATCAGCACTACAAAGAAGTCTCGCTTGCCCTCGGTCAAAAGGCCATGCTGAACAAAGTGTAAAAAGCAGAAAAGCTGGACAGGCCATGGAGACATGGGAGCCTTGCTACGCTGATGGGCAGGATGTAAATTGCCAACAGGCACTCTGGAGAAGAGTACGGTGTGTCCTGAAACAAATAATAAACACAGCGTAGAGAGCATAGGGCACTTCCACTCATGGGCGTATAAATTGGGAAAACTAAAAATCAACAAGACACAGGCACCCTAAAGTTTACGGCTGCTCTCTTGCCAAGAACCTCCGCTTCGGTACACCTTCAATATCCCAGGAAAGAGAAAAATGGATAAAGAAATGGTGGTACTTGGCACAATGGAATATCACTCAGCCATGAAATCAATGTCATAAGACTAGGTAGCAGCATGATTAGTGGATTTAGGTACGATGATTCTAAGTGAAATAAGTCACACAGAAAAAGGCACTTATCCTAAGATATCGCTTATAGAGGGAATGTCAAAATCGCTACACTTGAACTGAATTACAAAACAGAACAGAGGCACACCTTTAGAAGACACACTATGGCTGCTTAACCGGAAAGGTGAGGTGGGGTGATGCATAAAACAAGGGTTTGAAATTAGCTCAGACACCGCTCCATAAGCCAAATATGTAATAGACAAGGCCTACTCCCTGCTCAGTGAACTGGACTCAACACCCCCTAGTCACCGGACAAGAATATATCTGACTAGTATGAATCTGAAAACCTATGTATTGATATCTCTCTGCAAGTGAATCAAGAGGGTGTAAAGCGGCATAAACACAGCAGGGAAAAGCAGCCAAACCCCATTCTAAACATATATTACTTTAAAAAACCCACAAAGCAAAGACAGTGAAAGAGAGAGAAATTCTTACAAAATCCGATCAGGGTCTCTGATGCAACCTGGATTGACCATATCTAGACCCACAGCTGGATGAGACATAAGGCTGGACCCTCTTGCGGCTGAGAGGATTAGTGAGGTTGGGTGAGCAAATGCAGATACTTTAAAGTAATACTGCGGGGTACCCACCCCATGGGTCTCAAATCTCCAGGTACAAGGGCATCTTCCTACATCAAAACATGCATGGGAAACCCAGAAGATGGTATGCCGTGAGATCGCAAAAAGTTTCTAAAACGCACCTCATTTCTCCTCTCCTTGTGCTCGGGTTCGCCATTCCAGCCGCTTGACTAACCATCTCCCTACTTGGAGAATCAGCACCTTTAACCTCCTGTTTCGTACAGGTTGCAATTTGTCCTGAAGATGAACGGGAAGACGGGGAACCAACGAGAGACTAGCCCTAGGTGTTGGGACAGGCACAGGTCACTCCACTTTCCCATCAGGAAGAAGAATGAACCACAGGCTCAGCCTGCCCCCCAGAACCAAAATAGGGCCTGAAGCAATCCTGCGCTTTTGCGGCCAGCTCCCAAAAAAGCGAGGAGACAAATGGAGCTCAGGGGCACTGCAATTCACAAACGTGCAGAGTTATAAATGAGATCTCTCGTCCACAAATATATTGAGGGAAGGCAACGAAGAGGATTTGAAAGCAAGGCAGATTTGCAGGAAACAGATTTCAGGAGGTAGATTCGACTCGCCTTTAAAGCACATGAAAAGTGACAAAACGTTGACAATGATGCCCTTGGCCAAAAAGGGCGTATGCGTTTTTTCCTGAATATATTCAGGAAAAAACGCATACGCCCTTTTTGGCCAACCAAGCAAGCCGGAAGGGCAAATCAGCGCTACAAAGAAGTCTCGCTTGCCCTCGGTCAAAAGGGCCATGCTGAACAAAGTGTAAAAACCAGAAAAGCAGGACAGGCCATGGAGACATGGGAGCCTTGCTACGCTGATGGGCGGGATGTAAATTGCCAACAGGCACTCTGGAGAAGAGTACGGTGTGTCCTGAAACAAGTAATAAACACAGCGTAGAGAGCATAGGGCACTTCCACTCATGGGCGTATAAATTGGGAAAACTAAAAATCAACAAGACACAGGCACCCTAAAGTTTACGGCTGCTCTGTTGCCAAGAACCTCCACTTCGGTACACCTTCAATATCCCAGGAAAGAGAAAAATGGATAAAGAAATGGTGGTACTTGGCACAATGCAATATCACTCAGCCATGAAATCAATGTCATAAGGCTAGTTAGCAGCATGATGAGTGGATTTAGGTACGATGATTCTAAGTGAAATAAGTCACACAGAAAAAGGCACTTATCATAAGATATCGCTTATAGAGGGAATGTCAAAATCGCTACACTTGAACTGAATTACAAACAGAACAGAGTCACACCTTTAGAAGACACACTATGGCTGCTTAACGGGAAAGGTGAGGTGGGGTGATGCATAAAACAAGGGTTTGAAATTAGCTCAGACACCGCTCCATAAGCCAAATATGTAATAGACAAGGCCTACTCCCTGCTCAGTGAACTGGACTCAACACCCCCTAGTCACCGCACAAGAATATATCTGACTAGTATGAATCTGAAAACCTATGTATCGATATCTCTCTGCAAGTGAATCAAGAGGGTGTAAAGCGGCATCAACACAGCAGGGAAAAGCAGCCAAACCCCATTCTAAACATAAATTACTTTAAAAAACCCACAAAGCAAAGACAGTGAAAGAGAGAGAAATTCTTACAAAATCCGTTCAGGGTCTCTGATGCAACCTGGATTGACCATATCTAGACCCACAGCTGGATGTGACATAAGGCTGGACACTCTTGGGGCTGAGAGGATTGGTGAGGTTGGGTGAGCAAACGCAGATACTTTAATGTAAAACTGCGGGGAACACACCCCATGGGTCTCAAATCTCCTGGTACAAGGGCATCTTCCTACATCAAAACATGCATGGGAAACCCAGAAGATGGTATGCCATGAGATCGGGAAAGGTTTCTAAAACGCACCTCATTTCTCCTCTCCTTGTGCTCGGGTTCGCCATTCCAGCTGCTTGACCAACCATCTCCCTACTTGGAGAATCAGCACCTTTAACCTCCTGATTGTACAGGTTGCAATTTGTCCTGAGGATGAACGGGAAGACGCGGAAGCAACGAGAGACGAGCCCTAGGTGTTGGGACAGGCGTAGGTCACTCCATTTTCCCATCAGGAAGAAGAATGAACCACAGGCTCAGCCTGCCCCCCAGAACCAAAATAGGGCCTGAAGCAATCCTGCGCTTTTGCGGCCAGCTCCCAAAAAAGCGAGGAGACAAATGGAGCTCAGGGGCACTGCAATTCACAAACGTGCAGAGTTATAAATGAGAACTCTCGTCCACAAATATATTGAGGGAAGGCAACGAAGAGGATTTGAAAGCAAGGCAGATTTGCAGGAAACAGATTTCAGGAGGTAGATTCGACTCGCCTTTAAAGCACATGAAAAGCGGCAAAACGTTGACAATGATGCCCTTGGCCAAAAAGGGCGTATGCGTTTTTTCCTGAATATATTCAGGAAAAAACGCATACGCCCTTTTTGGCCAACCAAGCAAGCCGGAAGGGCAAATCAGCCCTACAAAGAAGTCTCGCTTGCCCTCGGTCAAAAGGGCCATGCTGAACAAAGTGTAAAAACCAGAAAAGCAGGACAGGCCATGGAGACATGGGAGCCTTGCTACGCTGATGGGCGGGATGTAAATTGCCAACAGGCACTCTGGAGAAGAGTACGGTGTGTCCTGAAACAAGTAATAAACACAGTGTAGAGAGCATAGGGCACTTCCACTCATGGGCGTATAAATTGTGAAAACTAAAAATCAACGAGACACAGGAACCCCAAAATTTACGGCTGCTCTGTTGCCAAGAACCTCCACTTCGGTACACCTTCAATATCCCAGGAAAGAGAAAAATGGATAAAGAAATGATGGTACTTGGCACAATGGAATATCACTCAGCCATGAAATCAATGTCATAAGGCTAGTTAGCAGCATGATGAGTGGATTTAGGTACGATGATTCTAAGTGAAATAAGTCACACAGAAAAAGGCACTTATCCTAAGATATCGCTTATAGAGGGAATGTCAAAATCGCTAAACTTGAACTGAATTACAAAACAGAACAGAGGCACACCTTTAGAAGACACACTATGGCTGCTTAACCGGAAAGGTGAGGTGGGGTGATGCATAAAACAAGGGTTTGAAATTAGCTCAGACACAGCTCCATAAGCCAAATATGTAATAGACAAGGCCTACTCCCTGCTCAGTAAACTGGACTGAACACCCCCTAGTCACCGCACAAGATTATATCTGATTAGTATGAATCTGAAAACCTATGTATCGATATCTCTCTGCAAGTGAATCAAGAGGGTGTAAAGCGGCATAAACACAGCAGGGAAAAGCAGCCAAACCCCATTCTAAACATACATTACTTTAAAAAACCCACAAAGCAAAGACAGTGAAAGAGAGAGAAATTCTTACAAAATCCGTTCAGGGTCTCTGATGCAACCTGGATTGACCATATCTAGACCCACAGCTGGATGAGACATAAGGCTGGACACTCTTGGGGCTGAGAGGATTGGTGAGGTCGGGTGAGCAAATGCAGATACTTTAAAGTAACACTGCGGGGTACCCACCCCATGGGTCTCAAATCTCCAGGTACAAGGGAATCTTCCTACATCAAAACATGCATGGGAAACCCAGAAGATGGTATGCCATGAGATCGGGAATGGTTTCTAAAACGCACCTCATTTCTCCTTTCCTTGTGCTCGGGTTCGCCATTCCAGCCACTTGACTAACCATCTCCCTAATTGGAGAATCAGCACCTTTAACCTCCTGTTTCGTCCCGGTTGCAATTTGTCCAGAGGATGAAGGGGAAGACGGGGAAACAACGAGAGACTAGCCCTAGGTGTTGGGACAGGCACAGGTCACTCCATTTTCCCATCAGGAAGAAGAATGAACCACAGGCTCAGCCTGCCCCCCAGAACCAAAATAGGGCCTGAAGCAATCCTGCGCTTTTGCGGCCAGCTCCCAAAAAAGCGAGGAGACAAATGGAGCTCAGGGGCACTGCAATTCACAAACGTGCAGAGTTATAAATGAGAACTCTCGTCCACAAATATATTGAGGGAAGGCAACGAAGAGGATTTGAAAGCAAGGCAGATTTGCCGGAAACAGATTTCAGGAGGTAGATTCGACTCGCCTTTAAAGCACATGAAATGCGGCAAAACGTTGACAATGAGGCCCTTGGCCAAAAAGGGCGTATGCGTTTTTTCCTGAATATATTCAGGAAAAAACGCATACGCCCTTTTTGGCCAACCAAGCAAGCCGGAAGGGCAAATCAGCAGTACCCTAACCCTAACCCTAAAACTAACCTTAAGCCATACCCTATGCCGTAACCTAACCCGGACCCTAAACCGTACCCGAAGTCGTACCCTACCCCTAACCCTAACACATACCCAACGAGGTACCCTCACCCGTACCCAAAGCCGTACCCTAACCCTAACCCTAACCCTAACCCTAACCCTCACCCTAACCCATACCCTACGCCGTACACTCACGTGTTCCCTAACCCATACCCAAAGCCGTACCCTAACCCTAACCATAACACTAAGCCTAACCCATATCCTATGCCGTACCCTCACCCTTACCCTAACCCGTACCCTAACCCTAACCCTAATCCATACACTAACCCGTACCCTCAACCGTACCCTAACCCGTACGCTAACCCTAACCCTAACCCTAACTCTAACCCTAACCCATACCCTACGCCGTACACTCACGCGTTCCCTAACCCGTACCCAAAGCCGTACCCTAACCCTAACAATAACTCATAGCCTAACCCATATCCTTTGCCGTACCCTCACCCTTACCCTAACCTGTATCCTAAGCCGTACCCTAACCCTAACCGTAATCCTAACCCATACCCTACTCCGTACCCTCACTCTTACCCTAACCCGTACCCTAAGCCGTACCCTAACTCTAACCCTAACCCTAAGACTAACCCTAACACATATCCTACGCCGTACCCTCACCCTTACTCTAAGCCATACCCTAACCCTAACCCTAACCCTAACACTAACTGTAAAATACCCTTGACTGCTTTTGCCTCCAATAGATTTCCTAAGCACTAGTGTTTTAAGGAACAGGTTAAAAATAAAATGCTAATGTGACTTATTTATAATGTATGTATTCTTTATCTTATCCTAGTGTCTAAAATTTTCTCCATGGTTGGAACCCAAATTACATTCCTTTACGCGCTAAGTGGTATGTAGAGAGTGGGATAGGTTTAATAAATGACCTAACCCTAACGTGAACCCTAACCCTAACCCATAGCCTAACCCTAACAAGTACCCTAATCCTAACCTGTACCCTATACCTTGAAGTAACCCTAAAACTAACCGTAACCCTAACATATACCCTACGCCGTACCGTCACCCGTACCCTAACCCGTACCCTAAGTCGTACCCTAACTCTAACCCTAACCCATACGCTACGCCGTACCCTCACCCGTACCCTAACCCGTATCCTAAGCCGTACCCTAACCCTAACCCTAACCCTAACCCTAACCTATACCCTACGCCGTACACTCACCTGTACTCTAACCCGTACCCTAAGCCGTACCCTACCCCTAACCCTAACCCTAACCCTAACCCATACCCTAACCCATACCCTACGCCGTACACTAACCCATACCCTAACCCGTATGCTAAGCCGTACCCTAATCCTAACCAATACCCTACGCAGTATCCTCACACTTACCCTCACCCGTACCCTAAACCTAACCCTAACCCTAACCCCTAACCTACGCCATACCCTCACCCGTACCCTATCCCATACCCTAAGCCGTACCCTAACCCTAACACTAACCCTAACCCTAACCCTAACCGAAACTACCCTTGACTGCTTTTGCCTCCATTAGATTTCCTAAGCACTAGTGTTTTAAGGAACAGGTTAAAAAGAAAATCCTCATGTGATTTTTTTATAATGTGTTTATTCTTTATCTTATCCTAGTGACTAAAATCTTCTCCATGGCTGGACACCAAATGATATTCCTTTACGTGCTAAGTGGTATCTAGAGAGTGGGATAGGTTTAATAAATACCCTAATCCTAACGTGTACCCTAGCCCTAACCCATACGCTAACCCGAACGCATACCCTAAACCTAACACAAATCCTAACCCTAACAAATACGCTAATCCTAACCCGTACCCAAAACTATCCCTAACCCTAAAACTAAGCCTAACCCTAACCCTAACCCTAACCCATACCCTACGCCGTACCCTCACCCGTACCCTAACCCGTACCCTAAGCCGTACCCTAACCCTAAGCCTAACCCTAACCCTAACCGCTACCCTACGCCGTACCCTATCCCATACCCTAAGCGGTACCCTAACCCTAACACTAATCCTAACCCTAAACCATACCCTACGCCGTAACCACACACGTATCCTAACCCATACCCTAAGCCGTACCCTAACCCGAACCCTAACACATACGCTACGCCGTACCCTCACCCGTACCCTAACCCGTATCCTAAGCCGTACCCTAACCCTAACCCTAACCCTAACCCTAACCGCTACCCTACGCCGTACGCTATCCCAAACCCTAAGCGGTACCCTAACCCTAACACTAACCCTAAACCTAACCCTAACCCCTACCCTACGCCGTACCCTCACCCGTACCCTATCCCATATCCTAAGCCGTACCCTAACCCTAACACTAACCCTAACCCTAAACCTAAACCCTACCCTACACCGTACCCTCACCCGTACCCTATCCCATACCCTAAGCCGTACCCTAACCCTAACCCTAACCCTAACCTATACACTACGCCATACCCTCACCCGTACCCTAACCCGTACCCTAAGCCGTACCCTAACCCTAACCCTAACCCTAACCTATACACTACGCCGTACCCTCACCCGTACCCTAACCCGTACCCTAAGCCGTACCCAGCCCTAACCCTAACCCTAACCCTAAACCATACCCTACGCCGTACCCTAACCCGTACCCTAACCCGTATTCTAAGCCGTACCCTAACCATAACCAATAACCTACACAGTACCCTCACCCGTACCCTCACCGTACCCTAAGCCATACCCTAACCCTAACCCTAACCCTAACCTATACACTACGCCATACCCTCACTCGTACACTAACCTGTACCCTAAGCCATACCCTAACCCTAACCCTAACCCTAACCTATACACTACGCCATACCCTCACTCGTACCCTAACCCGTACCCTAAGCCGTACCCTAAACCTAACCCTAACCCTAACCCTAAACCATACGCTACGCCGTACCCTCACCCGTACCCTAACCCGTATCCTAAGCCGTACCCTAACCCTAACCCTAACCCTACACCATACGCTACGCCGTACCCTCACCCATACCCTAACCCGTATCCTAAGCCGTACCCTAACCCTAACCCTAACCCTAAACTATACCCTATGCCGTAACCTCACCCGTACCCTAACCCGTACCCTAAGCCGTACACTAACCCTAACCCTAACCCTAACCCTAACCCATAACCTACGCCGTACCCTCACCCGTACCCTAACACGTACCCTAAGACGTACCGTAAGCCTAACCCTAACACTAACCCTAACCCTAACCCACACTCTACACCGTACCCTAACCCGTACCCTAACACGTATCCTAAGCCGTACCCTAACCCTAACCAATACCCTACGCAGTACCCTCACCCGTACCCTCACCCGTACCCTAAGCCATACCCTAACCCTAACCCTAACCCTAACCCTAACCCCTACCCTACGCCGTACCCTCACCCGTACCCTATCCCATACGCTAAGCCGTACCCTAACCCTAACACTAACACTAACCCTAACCCTAACCCTAACCCATACCCTACGCAGTACCCTCACCCGTAACCTAACCCGTAACCTAAGCCGTACCCTAACCCTAACCCTAACCCCTACCCTACTGCGTACCCTCACCCGTACCCTATCCCATACCCTAAGCCGTACCCTAACCCTAACACTAACCCTAACCCTAACCCTAACACTAAACTACCCTTGATTGCTTTTGCCTCTATTAGATTTCCTAAGCACTAGTGTTTTAAGGAACAGGTTAAAAAGAAAATCCTAATGTGATTTTTTTATAATGTGTTTATTCTTTATCTTATCCTAGTGACTAAAATCTTCTCCATGGCTGGATCCCTAATAATATTCCTTTACGTGTTAAGTGGTATCTAGAGAGTGGGATAGGTTTAATAAATACCCTAATCCTAACGTGTACCCTAACCCTAACCCACACCCTAACCCTAACGCGTACCCTAACCCTAACAAAAAACCTAACCCTAACACGTACGCTAATCATAACCCGTACCCTAAACCAATCCCTAACTCTAAAACTAACCCTAACCCTAACCCTAACACTTAACCTACGCCGTACCCTCACCCGTACCCTCACCCGTACCCTAAGACGTACCCGAACCCTAACCCTAACCCATACGCTACGCCGTACCCTCACCCGTACCCTAACCCGTATCCTAAGCCGTACCCTAACCCTAACCCTAACCCTAACCCTAACCCTAACCCTAAACCATACCCTATGCCGTACCCTCACCCGTAACCTAACCCGTACCCTAAGCCGTACCCTAACCCTAACCCTAACCTATACACTATGACGTACCCTCACCCGTAACCTAACCCGTACCCTAAGCCGTACCCTAACTCTAACCCTAACCCTAACCCTAACCCTTACCCATACCCTGCGCCGTACCCTAACCCATACAATAACCTGTATCCTAAGCCTTAACCTAACCCTAACCAATGACCTACACAGTACCCTCACCCGTACCCTAAGCCGTACCCTAACCCTAACCCTAACACTAACCCTAACCCTAAACCCTACCCTATGCCGTACCCTCACCCATACCCTATCCCATACCCTAAGCCGTACCCTAACCCTAACACTAACCCTAACCCTAACCCTAACCCTAAACTACCCTTGACTGCTTTTGCCTCCATTAGATTTCCTAAGCACTAGTGTTTTAAGGAACAGGTTAAAAAGAAAATCCTAATGTGATTTTTTTATAATGTGTTTATTCTTTATCTTATCCTAGTAACGAAAATCTTCTCCATGGCTGGACCCTAAATAATATTCCTTTACGTGCTAAGTGGTATCTAGAGAGTGGGATAGGTTTAATAAATACCCTAATCCTAACGTGTACCCTAACCCTAACCCTAATGCGTACCCTAACCCTAACCCAAACCCTAACCCTAACACGTACGCTAATCCTCACCCGTACCCTAAACCAATCCCTAACCCTAAAACTAACCCTAACCCTAACCCTAACCCTAACCCATACGCTACGCCGTACCCTCACCCATACCCTAACCCGTATCCTAAGCCGTACCCTAACCCTAAACCTAACCCTAACCTCTACCCTACGCCGTACCCTCACCCGTACCCTAACCCGTACCCAAAGCCTTACCCTAACCCTAACCCTAACGCTCACCCATACCCAACACCGTAACCTAACCCATATCCTAACCCGTATCCTAAGCCGTACCCTAACCCTAACCAATAACCTACGCAGTACCCTCACCAGTACCCTCACCGGTATCCTAAGCCCTACCCTAACCCTAACCCTAACCCTAACCCTAAACTACCCTTTACTGCTTTTGCCTCCATTAGATTTCCTAAACACTAGTGTTTTAAGGAACAGGTTAAAAAGAAAACCTTATGTGATTTTTTTATAATGTGTTTATTCTTTATCTTATCCTAGTGACTAAACTATTCTCCATGGCTGAACCCCAAATAATATTCCTTTACGTGCTAAGTGGTATCTAGAGAGTGGGATAGGTTTAATAAATACCCTAATCCTAAAGTGTACCCTAAACCTAACCCATACCCTAACCCTAATGCGTACCCTAACCCTAACCAAAACCCTAACCCGAACACGTATGCTAATCCTAACCCGTACCCTAAACCAATCCCTAACCCTAAAACTAACCCTAACCCTAACCCTAACCCTAACCCATAACCTACACCGTACCCTCACCCGTACCCTAACCCGTACCCTAAGCCGTACCCTAACCCTAACCCTAAACCATATGCTACGCCGTACCCTCACCCGTACCCTAACCCGTATCCTAAGCCGTACCCTAACCCTAACCCTAACCCTAAACTATACCCTACGCCGTAACCTCACCCGTACCCTAACCCGTACCCTAAGCCGTACCCTAACCCTAACCCTAACCCTAACCCTAACCCTAACGCATAGCCTACGCCATACCCTAACCCGTACCCTAACCCGTATCCTAAGCCGTATCCTAACCCTAACCAATACCCTACGCAGTACCCTCACACGTACCCTCACCCGTACCCTAAGCCGTACCCTAACCGTAACCCTAACCCTAACCCTAACCCTAACCCCTACCCTATGCCATACCCTCACCTGTACCCTATCCCATAACCTAAGCCGTACCATAACCCTAACACTAACCCTAACCCTAACCCATAACCTACGCCGTACCCTCACCCGTACCCTAACCCGTATCCTAAGCCGTACCCTAACCCTAACCCTAACCCTAAGCCTAACCCATACAATACGCCGTACCCTCACCCGTAGCCTAACACGTACCCTAAGACGTACCGTAACCCTAACCCTAACACTAACCCTAACCCTAACCCACACTCTACGCCGTACCCTAACCCGTACCCTAACACGTATCCTAAGCCGTACCCGAACCCTAACCAATACCCTACGCAGTACCCTCACCCGTACCCTCACCCGTACCCTAAGCCATACCCTAACCCTAACCCTAACCCTAACGCTAACCCCTACCCTACGCCGTACCCTCACCCGTACCCTATCCCATACCCTAAGCCGTACCCTAACCCTAACACTAACCCTAACCCTAACCCTAACCCTAAACTACCCTTGATTGCTTTTGCCTCTATTAGATTTCCTAAGCACTAGTGTTTTAAGGAACAGGTTAAAAAGAAAATCCTAATGTGATTTTTTTATAATGTGTTTATTCTTTATCTTATCCTAGTGACTAAAATCTTCTCCATGGCTGGATCCCTAATAATATTCCTTTACGTGCTAAGTGGTATCTAGAGAGTGGGATAGGTTTAATAAATACCCTAATCCTAACGTGTACCCTAACCCTAACCCATACCCTAACCCTAACGCGTACCCTAACCCTAACCGAACACCTAACCCTAACACGTACGCTAATCCTAACCCGTACCCTAAACCAATCCCTAACCCTAAAACTAACCCTAACCCTAACCCTAACCCTAACCCTTACCCTACGCCGTACCCTCACCCGTACCCTAACCCGTACCCTAAGACGTACCCTAACCCTAACCCTAACCCATACGCTACGCCGTACCCTCACCCGTACCCTAACCCGTATCCTAAGCCGTACCCTAACCCTAACCCTAACCCTAACCCTAACCCTAACCCTAACCCATACCCTACGTCATACCCTAACCCTAAACCTAACCCGTATCCTAAGCCGTACCCTAACCCTAACCCTAACCCTAACCGCTACCCTACGCCGTACCCTATCCCATACCCTAAGCGGTACCCTAAACCTAACACTAACCCTAAACCTAACCCTAACCCCTACCCTATGCCGTACCCTCACCCGTAACCTATCCCATACCCTAAGCCGTACCGTAACCCTAACACTAACCCTAACCCTAAACCTAACCCCTACCCTACGCCGTACCCTCACCCGTACCCTATCCCATAACCTAAGCCGTACCCTAACCCTAACCCTAACCCTAACCTATACACTACGCCGTACCCTCACCCGTACCCTAACCCGTACCCTAAGCCGTACCCTAACCCTAACCCTAACCCTAACCCTAACCCTAACCCATACCCTACGCCGTACCCTAAACCGTACCCTAACCCGTATTCTACCCGTACCCTAACCATAACCAATACCCTACACAGTACCCTCACCCGTACCCTCACCCGTACCCTAAGCCATACCCTAACCCTAACCTATACACTACGCCATACTCTCACCCGTACCCTAACCCGTACCCTAAGCCGTACCCTAACCCTAACCCTAACCCTAAACTATACCCTACGCCGTAACCTCACCCGTACCCTAACCCGTACCCTAAGCCGTACCCTAACCCTAACCCTAACCCTAACCCTAACCCTAACACATAGCGTACGCCATACCCTAACACGTACCCTAACCCGTATCCTAAGCCGTACCCTAACCCTAACCAATACCCTACGCAGTATCCTCACCCATACCCTCACAGGTACCCTAAGCCGTACCCTAACCCTAACCCTAACCCTAACCCATACCCTACGCCGTAACCTAACCCGTACCCTAAGCCGTACCCTAACCCTAACCCTAACCTATACACTACGCCGTACCCTCACCCGTACCCTAACCCGTACCCTAAGCCGTACCCTAACTCTAACCCTAATCCTAACCCTAACCCTTACCCATACCCTGCGCCGTACCCTAACCCATACAATAACCTGTATCCTAAGCCTTAACCTAACCCTAACCAATGACCTTCACAGTACCCTCACCCGTACCCTAAGCCATACCCTAACCATAACCCTAACACTAACCCTAACCCTAAACCCTACCCTATGCCGTACCCTCACCCATACCCTATCCCATACCCTAAGCCGTACCCTAACCCTAACACTAACCCTAACCCTAACCCTAACCCTAAACTACCCTTGACTGCTTTTGCCTCCATTAGATTTCCTAAGCACTAGTGTTTTAAGGAACAGGTTAAAAAGAAAATCCTAATGTGATTTTTTTATAATGTGTTTATTCTTTATCTTATCCTAGTAACGAAAATCTTCTCCATGGCTGGACCCTAAATAATATTCCTTTACGTGCTAAGTGGTATCTAGAGAGTGGGATAGGTTTAATAAATACCCTAATCCTAACGTGTACCCTAAACCTAACCCACACCCTAACCCTAATGCGTACCCTAACCCTAACCCAAACCCTAACACTAACACGTACGCTAATCCTAACCCGTACCCTAAACCAATCCCTAACCCTAAAACTAACCCTAACCCTAACCCTAACCCTAACCCATACGCTACGCCGTACCCTCACCCATACCCTAACCCGTATCCTAAGCCGTACCCTAACCCTAAACCTAACCCTAACCTCTACCCTACGCCGTACCCTCACCCGTACCCTAACCCGTACCCAAAGCCTTACCCTAACCCTAACCCTAACCCTCACCCATACCCAACGCCGTAACCTAACCCATATCCTAACCCGTATCCTAAGCCATATCCTAACCCTAACCAATAACCTACGCAGTACCCTCACCAGTACCCTCACCCGTATCCTAAGCCCTACCCTAACCCTAACCCTAACCCTAACCCTAAACTACCCTTTACTGCTTTTGCCTCCATTAGATTTCCTAAACACTAGTGTTTTAAGGAACAGGTTAAAAAGAAAATCCTAATGTGATTTTTTTATAATGTGTTTATTCTTTATCTTATCCTAGTAACGAAAATCTTCTCCATGGCTGAACCCCAAATAATATTCCTTTACGTGCTAAGTGGTATCTAGAGAGTGGGATAGGTTTAATAAATACCCTAATCCTAACGTGTACCCTAAACCTAACCCATACCCTAACCCTAACGCGTACCCTAACCCTAACCAAAACCCTAACCCGAACAAGTATGCTAATCCTAACCCGTACCCTAAACCAATCCCTAACCCTAACCCTAACCCTAACCCTAACCCATAACCTACGCCGTACCCTCACCCGTACCCTAACCCGTACCCTAAGCCGTACCCTAACCCTAACCCTAACCCTAACCCATATGCTACGCCGCACCCTCACCCGTACCCTAACCCGTATGCTAAGCCGTACCCTAACCCTAACCCTAACCGCTACCCTACGCCGTACCCTATCCCATACCCTAAGCGGTACCCTAAACCTAACACTAACCCTAAACCTAACCCTAACCACTACCCTACGCCGTACCCTCACCCGTAACCTATCCCATACCCTAAACCGTACCCTAACCCTAACACTAACCCTAACCCTAAACCTAACCCCTACCCTACGCCGTACCCTCACCCGTACCCTATCCCATACCCTAAGCCGTACCCTAACCCTAACCCTAACCCTAACCTATACAGTACGCCGTACCCTCACCCGTACCCTAACCCGTACCCTAAGCCGTACCCTAACCCTAACCCTAACCCTAACCCTAACCCTAACCCATACCCTACGCCGTACCCTAAACCGTACCCTAACCCGTATTCTAAGCCGTACCCTAACCATAACCAATACCCTACACAGTACCCTCACCCGTACCCTCACCCGTACCCTAAGCCATACCCTAACCCTAACTCTAACCCTAACCTATACACTACGCCATACCCTCACCCGTACCCTAACCCGTACCCTCAGCCGTACCCTAACCCTAACCCTAACCCTAAACTATACCCTACGCCGTAACCTCACCCATACCCTAACCCGTACCCTAAGCCGTACCCTAACCCTAACCCTAACCCTAACCCTAACCCATAGCGTACTCCATACCCTAACACGTACCCTAACCCGTATCCTAAGCCGTACCCTAACCCTAACCAATACCCTACGCAGTATCCTCACCCATACCCTCACCCGTACCCTAAGCCGTACCCTAACCCTAACCCTAACCCTAAACCTAACCCTAACCCCTACCCTATGCCATACCCTCACCTGTACCCTATCCCATAACCTAAGCCGTACCATAACCCTAACACTAACCCTAACCCTAACCCATAACCTACGCCGTACCCTCACCCGTACCCTAAGCCGTACCCTAACCCTAACCCTAACCCTAACCCATAACCTACGCCGTAACCTCACCCGTAGCCTAACACGTACCCTAAGACGTACCGTAACCCTAACCCTAACACTAACCCTAACCCTAACCCACACTCTACGCCGTACCCTAACCCGTACCCTAACACGTATCCTAAGCCATACCCTAACCCTAACCAATACCCTACGCAGTACCCTCACCCGTACCCTCACCCGTACCCTAAGCCATACCCTAACCATAACCCTAACCCTAACCCTAACCCCTACCCTACGCCGTACCCTCACCCATACCCTATCCCATACCCTAAGCCGTACCCTAACCCTAACACTAACCCTAACTCTAACCCTAACCTATACACTACGCCATACCCTCACCCGTACCCTAACCCGTACCCTAAGCCGTACCCTAACCCTAACCCTAACCCTAAACTATACCCTACGCCGTAACCTCACCCATACCCTAACCCGTATCCTAAGCCGTACCCTAATCCTAAACCTAACCCTAACCTCTACCCTACGCCGTACCCTCACCCGTACCCTAACCCCTTCCCAAAGCCTTACCCTAACCCTAACCCTAACCCTCACCCATACCCAACGCCGTAACCTAACCCATATCCTAACCCGTATCCTAAGCCGTACCCTAACCCTAACCAATAACCTACGCAGTACCCTCACCAGTACCCTCACCCGTATCCTAAGCCCTACCCTAACCCTAACCCTAACCCTAACCCTAAACTACCCTTTACTGCTTTTGCCTCCATTAGATTTCCTAAACACTAGTGTTTTAAGGAACAGGTTAAAAAGAAAACCTTATGTGATTTTTTTATAATGTGTTCATTCTTTATCTTATCCTAGTGACTAAAATCTTCTCCATGGCTGAACCCCAAATAATATTCCTTTACGTGCTAAGTGGAATCTAGAGAGTGGGATAGGTTTAATAAATACCCTAATCCTAACGTGTACCCTAAACCTAACCCATACCCTAACCCTAACGCGTACCCTAACCCTAACCAAAACCCTAACCCGAACACGTATGCTAATCCTAACCCGTACCCTAAACCAATCCCTAACCCTAAAACTAACCCTAACCCTAACCCTAACCCTAACCCATAACCTACACCGTACCCTCACCCGTACCCTAACCCGTACCCTAAGCCGTACCCTAAACCTAACCCTAAACCTAAACCATACGCTACGCCGTACCCTCACCCGTACCCTAACCCGTATCCTAAGCCGTACCCTAACCCTAACCCTAACCCTAAACTATACCCTACGCCGTAACCTCACCCGTACCCTAACCCGTACCCTAAGCCGTACCCTAACCCTAACCCTAACCCTAACACTAACCCTAACCCTAACCCTAACCCATACCGTACGCCATACCCTAACACGTACCCTAACCCGTATTAGAAGCCGTACCCTAACCCTAACCAATACCCTATGCAGTATCCTCACCCATACACTCACCCGTACCCTAAGCCGTACCCTAACCCCAACCCTAACCCTAACTCTAACCCTAACCCCTACCCTACGCTGTACCCTCAGCCGTACCCTTTCCCATACGCTAAGCCGTACCCTAATCCTAACACTAACACTAACCCTAACCCTAACCCTAACCCATACGCTACGCCGCACCCTCACCCATACCCTAACCCGTATCCTAAGCCGTACCCTAACCCTAACCCTAACCCTAACCGCTACCCTACGCCGTACCCTATCCCATACCCTAAGCGGTACCCTAAACCTAACACTAACCCAAACCTAACCTTAACACCTACCCTACGCCGTACCCTCACCGTAACCTATCCCATACCCTAAGCTGTACCCTAACCCTAACCCTAACCCTAACCTATACACTGCGCCGTACCCTCACCCGTACGATAACCCGTACCCTAAGCCGTACCCTAATCCTAACCCTAACCCTAACCCTAACCCTAACCCATACCCTACGCCGTACCCTAAACCGTACCCTAACCCGTACTCTAAGCCGTACCCTAACCATAACCAATACCCTACACAGTACCCTCACCCGTACCCTCACCCGTACCCTAAGCCATACCCTAACCCTAACCCTAACCCTAACCTATACACTACGCCATACCCTCACCCGTACCCTAACCCGTACCCTAAGCCGTACCCTAACCCTAACCCTAACCCTAAACTATACCTTACGCCGTAACCTCACCCATACCCTAACCCGTACCCTAATCCGTACCCTAACCCTAACCCTAACCCTAAACCTAACCCTAACCCATAGCGTACGCCATACCCTAACACGTACCCTAACCCGTATCCTAAGCCGTACCCTAACCCTAACCAATACCCTACGCAGTATCCTCACCCATACCCTCACCCGTACCCTAAGCCGTACCCTAACCCTAACCCTAACCCTAAACCTAACCTTAACCCATACCATATGCCATACCCTCACCTGTACCCTATCCCATAACCTACGCCGTACCCTCACCCGTACCCTAACCCGTACCCTAAGCCGTACCCTAACCCTAAACCTAACTCTAACCCATACGCTACGCCGCACCCTCACCCGTACCCTAACCCGTATCCTAAGCCGTACCCTAACCCTAACCCTAACCGCTACCCTACGCCATACCCTATCCCATACCCTAAGCGGTACCCTAAACGTAACACTAACCCTAAACCTAACCCTAACCCCTACCCTACGCCGTACCCTCACCCGTAACCTATCCCATACCCTAAGCCGTACCCTAACCCTAACACTAACCCTAACCCTAAACCTAACCCCTACCCTACGCCGTACCCTCACCCGTACCCTATCCCATACCCTAAGCCGTACCCTAACCCTAACCCTAACCCTAACCTATACAGTACGCCGTACCCTCACCCGTACCCTAACCCGTACCCTAAGCCGTACCCTAACCCTAACCCTAACCCTAACCCTAACCCTAACCCTAACCCATACCCTACGCCGTACCCTAAACCGTACCCTAACCCGTATTCTGAACCGTACCCTAACAATAACCAATACCCTACACAGTACCCTCACCCGTACCCTCACCCGTACCCTAAGCCATACCCTAACCCTAACTCTAACCCTAACCTATACACTACGCCATACCCACACCCGTACCCTAACCCGTACCCTAAGCCGTACCCTAACCCTAACCCTAACCCTAAACTATACCCTACGCCGTAACCTCACCCATACCCTAACCCGTACCCTAAGCCGTACCCTAACCCTAACCCTAACCCTAACCCTAACCCATAGCGTACTCCATATCCTAACACGTACCCTAACCCGTATCCTAAGCCGTACCCTAACCCTAACCAATACCCTACGCAGTATCCTCACCCATACCCTCACCCGTACCATAAGCCGTACCCTAACCCTAACCCTAACCCTAAACCTAACCCTAACCCCTACCCTATGCCATACCCTCACCTGTACCCTATCCCGTAACCTAAGCCGTACCATAACCCTAACACTAACCCTAACCCTAACCCATAACCTACGCCGTACCCTCACCCGTACCCTAAGCCGTACCCTAACCCTAACCCTAACCCATAACCTACGCCGTACCCTCACCCGTACCCTAACACGTACCCTAAGACGTACCGTAACCCTAACCCTAACACTAACCCTAACCCTAACCCACACTCTACGCCGTACCCTAACCCGTACCCTAACACGTATCCTAAGCCATACCCTAACCCTAACCAATACCCTACGCAGTACCCTCACCCGTACCCTCACCCGTACCCTAAGCCATACCCTAACCATAACCCTAACCCTAACCCTAACCCCTACCCTACGCCGTACCCTCACCCATACCCTATCCCATACCCTAAGCCGTACCCTAACCCTAACACTAACCCTAACCCTAACCCTAACCCTAAACTACCCTTGATTGCTTTTGCCTCTATTAGATTTCCTAAGCACTAGTGTTTTAAGGAACAGGTTAAAAAGAAAATCCTAATGTGATTTTTTTATAATGTGTTTATTCTTTATCTTATCCTAGTGACTAAAATCTTCTCCATGGCTGGATCCCTAATAATATTCCTTTACGTGCTAAGTGGTATCTAGAGAGTGGGATAGGTTTAATAAATACCCTAATCCTAACGTGTACCCTAACCCTAACCCATACCCTAACCCTAACGCGTACCCTAACCCTAACCCAAAACCTAACCCTAACACGTACGCTAATCCTAACCCGTACCCTAAACCAATCCCTAACCCTAAAACTAACCCTAACCCTAACCCTAACCTTAACCCTTACCCTACGCCGTACCCTCACCCGTACCCTAACCCGTACCCTAAGACGGACCCTAACCCTAACCCTAACCCATACGCTACGCCATACCCTCACCCGTACCCTAACCCGTATCCTAAGCCGTACCCTAACCCTAACCCTAACCCTAACCCTAACCCTAACCAATACCCTAGGCCATACCCTAACCCGTACCCTAACCCGTATCCTAAGCCATATCCTAACCTAACCAATACCCTACGCAGTACCCTCATCCGTACCCTCACCCGTACCCTAAGCCGTACCCTAACCCTAACCCTAACCCTAACCGCTACCCTACGCCGTACCCTATCCCATACCCTAAGCGGTACCCTAAACCTAACACTAACCCTAAACCTAACCCTAACACCTACCCTACGCCGTACCCTCACCCGTAACCTATCCCATACCCTAAGCCGTACCCTAACCCTAACACTAACCCTAACCCTAAACCTAACCCCTACCCTACGCCGTACCCTCACCCGTACCCTAACCCGTATCCTAAGCCATACCCTAACCCTAACCCGAACCCTAACCTATACACTACGCCGTACCCTCACCCGTACCCTAACCGTGCCCTAAGCCGTACCCTAATCCTAACCCTAACCCTAATCCATACCCTACGCCGTACCCTAACCCGTACCCTAACCCGTATTCTAAGCCGTACCCTAACCCTAACCTATACACTACACCATACCCTCACCCGTACCCTAACCTGTACCCTAAGCCGTACCCTAACCCTAACCCTAACCCTAAACCATACGCTACGCCGTACCCTCACCCGTACCCTAAACCGTATCCTAAGCCGTACCCTAACCCTAACCCTAACCCTAAACTATACCCTACGCCGTAACCTCACCCGTACCCTAACCCGTACCCTAAGCCGTACCCTAACCCTAACCCTAACCCTAACCCTAACCCTAACCCATACCGTACGCCATACCCTAACACGTACCCTAACCCGTATCCTAAGCCGTACCCTAACCCTAACCAATACCCTACGCACTATCCTCACCCATACCCTCACCCGTACCCTAAGCCGTACCCTAACCCTAACCCTAACCCTAACCCTAACCCTAACCCCTACCCTATGCCATACCCTCACTTGTACCCTATCCCATAACCTAAGCCGTACCATAACCCTAACACTAACCCTAACCCTAACCCATAACCTACGCCGTACCCTCACCCGTACCCTAACCCGTATCCTAAGCCGTACCCTAACCCTATCCCTAACCCTGACCCTAACCCATAACCTACGCCGTACCCTCACCCGTACCCTAACACGTACCCTAAAACGTACCGTAACCCTAACCCTAACACTAACCCTAACCCTAACCCACACTCTACGCCGTACCCTAACCCGTACCCTAACACGTATCCTAAGCCGTACCCTAACCCTAACCAATACCCTACGCAGTACCCTCACCCGTACCCTCACCCGTACCCTAACCCCAACCCTAACCCTAACCCTAACCCTAACCCTAACCCCTACCCTACGCCGTACCCTCACCCGTACCCTATCCCATACGCTAAGCCGTACCCTAACCCTAACACTAACACTAACCCTAACCCTAACCCTAACCCATACCCTACGCCGTACCCTCACCCATAACCTAATCCGTACCCTAAGCCGTACCCTAACCCTAACCCTAACCTATACACTACGCCGTACCCTCACCCGTTCCCTAACCCGTACCCTAAGCCGTACCCTAACTCTAACCCTAACCCTAACCCTAACCCTTACCCATACCCTGCGCCGTACCCTAACCCATACAATAACCTGTATCCTACGCCTTAACCTAACCCTAACCAATGACCTACACAGTACCCTCACCCGTACCCTAAGCCATACCCTAACCCTAACCCTAACACTAACCCTAACCCTAAACCCTACCCTATGCCGTACCCTCACCCATACCCTATCCCATACCCTAAGCCGTACCCTAACCCTAACACTAACCCTAACCCTAACCCTAACCCTAAACTACCCTTGACTGCTTTTGCCTCCATTAGATTTCCTAAGCACTAGTGTTTTAAGGAACAGGTTAAAAAGAAAATCCTAATGTGATTTTTTTATAATGTGTTTATTCTTTATCTTATCCTAGTGACGAAAATCTTCTCCATGGCTGGACCATAAATAATATTCCTTTACGTGCTAAGTGGTATCTAGAGAGTGGGATAGGTTTAATAAATACCCTAATCCTAACGTGTACCCTAACCCTAACCCATACCCTAACCCTAATGCGTACCCTAACCCTAACCCAAACCCTAACCCTAACACGTACGCTAATCCTAACCCGTACCCTACACCAATCCCTAACCCTGAAACTAACCCTAACCCTAACCCTAACCCTAACACATACGCTACGCCATACCCTCACCCATACCCTAACCCGTATCCTAAGCCGTACCCTAATCCTAAACCTAACCCTAACCTCTACCCTACGCCGTACCCTCACCCGTACCCTAACCCCTTCCCAAAGCCTTACCCTAACCCTAACCCTAACCCTCACCCATACCCAACGCCGTACCCTAACCCATATCCTAACCCGTATCCTAAGCCGTACCCTAACCCTAACCAATAACCTACGCAGTACCCTCACCAGTACCCTCACCCGTATCCTAAGCCCTACCCTAACCCTAACCCTAACCCTAACCCTAAACTACCCTTTACTGCTTTTGCCTCCATTAGATTTCCTAAACACTAGTGTTTTAAGGAACAGGTTAAAAAGAAAACCTTATGTGATTTTTTTATAATGTGTTCATTCTTTATCTTATCCTAGTGACTAAAATCTTCTCCATATCTGAACCCCAAATAATATTCCTTTACGTGCTAAGTGGAATCTAGAGAGTTGGATAGGTTTAATAAATACCCTAATCCTAACGTGTACCCTAAACCTAACCCATACCCTAACCCTAACGCGTACCCTAACCCTAACCAAAACCCTAACCGGAACACGTATGCTAATCCTAACCCGTACCCTAAACCAATCCCTAACCCTAAAACTAACCCTAACCCTAACCCTAACCCTAACCCATAACCTACACCGTACCCTCACCCGTACCCTAACCCGTACCCTAAGCCGTACCCTAACCCTAACCCTAAACCTAAACCATACGCTACGCCGTACCCTCACCCGTACCCTAACCCGTATCCTAAGCCGTACCCTAACCCTAACCCTAACCCTAAACTATACCCTACGCCGTAACCTCACCCGTACCCTAACCCGTACCCTAAGCCGTACCCTAACCCTAACCCTAACCCTAACCCTAACCCTAACCCATACCGTACGCCATACCCTAACACGTACCCTAACCCGTATTAGAAGCCGTACCCTAACCCTAACCAATACCCTATGCAGTATCCTCACCCATACACTCACCCGTACCCTAAGCCGTACCCTAACCCCAACCCTAACCCTAACTCTAACCCTAACCCCTACCCTACGCCGTACCCTCACCCGTACCCTTTCCCATACGCTAAGCCGTACCCTAATCCTAACACTAACACTAACCCTAACCCTAACCCTAACCCATACGCTACGCCGCACCCTCACCCATACCCTAACCCGTATCCTAAGCCGTACCCTAACCCTAACCCTAACCCTAACCGCTACCCTACGCCGTACCCTATCCCATACCCTAAGCGGTACCCTAAACCTAACACTAACCCTAAACCTAACCCTAACCCCTACCCTACGCCGTACCCTCACCGTAACCTATCCCATACCCTAAGCCGTACCCTAACCCTAACCCTAACCCTAACCTATACACTGCGCCGTACCCTCACCCGTACGCTAACCCGTACCCTAAGCCGTACCCTAACCCTAACCCTAACCCTAACCCTAACCCTAACCCATACCCTACGCCGTACCCTAAACCGTACCCTAACCCGTATTCTAAGCCGTACCCTAACCATAACCAATACCCTACACAGTACCCTCACCCGTACCCTCACCCGTACCCTAAGCCATACCCTAACCCTAACGCTAACCCTAACCTATACACTACGCCATACCCTCACCCGTACCCTAACCCGTACCCTAAGCCGTACCCTAACCCTAACCCTAACCCTAAACTATACCCTACGCCGTAACCTCACCCATACCCTAACCCGTACCCTAATCCGTACCCTAACCCTAACCCTAACCCTAACCCTAACCCTAACCCATAGCGTACGCCATACCATAACACGTACCCTAACCCGTATCCTAAGCCGTACCCTAACCCTAACCAATACCCTACGCAGTATCCTCACCCATACACTCACCCATACCCTAAGCCGTACCCTAACCCTAACCCTAACCCTAAACCTAACCCTAACCCCTACCCTATGCCATACCCTCACCTGTACCCTATCCCATAACCTAAGCCGTACCCTAACCCGTACCCTAACACGTACCCTAAGACGTACCGTAACCCTAACCCTAACACTAACCCTAACCCTTACCCACACTCTACGCCGCACCCTAACCCGTACCCTAACACGTATCCTAAGCCGTACCCTAACCCTAACCAATACCCTACGCAGTACCCTCACCCGTACCCTCACCCGTACCCTAAGCCATACCCTAACCCTAACCCTAACACTAACCCTAACCCTAAACCCTACCCTATGCCGTACCCTCACCCATACCCTATCCCATACCCTAAGCCGTACCCTAACCCTAACACTAACCCTAACCCTAACCCTAACCCTAAACTACCCTTGACTGCTTTTGCCTCCATTAGATTTCCTAAGCACTAGTGTTTTAAGGAACAGGTTAAAAAGAAAATCCTAATGTGATTTTTTTATAATGTGTTTATTCTTTAACTTATCCTAGTGACTAAAATCTTCTCCATGGGTGGACCCTAAATAATATTCCTTTACGTGCTAAGTGGTATCTAGAGAGTGGGATAGGTTTAATAAATACCCTAATCCTAATGTGTACCCTAACCCTAACCCATACCCTAACCCTAATGCGTACCCTAACCCTAACCCAAACCCTAACCCTAACACGTACGCTAATCCTAACCCGTACCCTAAACCAATCCATAACCCTAAAACTAACCCTTACCCTAACCCTAACCCTAACCCATACGCTACGCCGTACCCTCACCCATACCCTAACCCGTATCCTAAGCCGTACCCTAATCCTAAACCTAACCCTAACCTCTACCCTACGCCGTACCCTCACCCGTACCCTAACCCCTTCCCAAAGCCTTACCCTAACCCTAACCCTAACCCTCACCCATACCCAACGCCATAACCTAACCCATATCCTAACCCGTATCCTAAGCCGTACCCTAACCCTAACCAATAACCTACGCAGTACCCTCACCAGTACCCTCACCCGTATCCTAAGCCCTACCCTTACCCTAACCCTAACCCTAACCCTAAACTACCCTTTACTGCTTTTGCCTCCATTAGATTTCCTAAACACTAGTGTTTTAAGGAACAGGTTAAAAAGAAAACCTTATGTGATTTTTTTAATAATGTGTTTATTCTTTATCTTATCCTAGTGACTAAAATCTTCTCCATGGTTGAACCCCAAATAATATTCCTTTACGTGCTAAGTGGTATCTAGAGAGTGGGATAGGTTTAATAAATACCCTAATCCTAACGTGTACCCTAAACCTAACCCATACCCTAACCCTAACGCGTACCCTAACCCTAACCAAAACCCTAACCCGAACAAGTATGCTAATCCTAACCCGTACCCTAAACCAATCCCTAACCCTAAAACTAACCCTAACCCTAACCCTAACCCTAACCCATAACCTACGCCATAACCTCACCCGTACCCTAACCGATACCCTAAGCCGTACCCTAACCCTAACCCTAACCCTAACCCATACGCTACGCCGCACACTCACCCATACCCTAACCCGTATC
This sequence comes from Eubalaena glacialis, assembly GCF_028564815.1. Lineage (NCBI taxonomy): Eukaryota > Metazoa > Chordata > Mammalia > Artiodactyla > Balaenidae > Eubalaena > Eubalaena glacialis. The sequence goes on from NW_026871257.1 coordinate 29,627, forward strand.
CTAAGCCGTACCCTAACCCTAACCCTAACCCTAACCGCTACCCTACGCCGTACCCTATCCCATACCCTAAGCGGTACCCTAAACCTAACACTAACCCTAAACCTAACCCTAACCCCTACCCTACGCCGTACCCTCACCGTAACCTATCCCATACCCTAAGCCGTACCCTAACCCTAACACTAACCCTAACCCTAAACCTAACCCCTACCCTACGCCGTACCCTCACCCGTACCCTATCCCATACCCTAAGCCGTACCCTAACCCTAACCCTAACCCTAACCTATACACTGCGCCGTACCCTCACCCGTACGCTAACCCGTACCCTAAGCCGTACCCTAACCCTAACCCTAACCCTAACCCTAACCCTAACCCATACTCTACGCCGTACCCTAAACCGTACCCTAACCCGTATTCTAAGCCGTACCCTAACCATAACCAATACCCTACACAGTGCCCTCACCCGTACCCTCACCCGTACCCTAAGCCATACCCTAACCCTAACCCTAACCCTAACCTATACACTACGCCATACCCTCACCCGTACCCTAACCAGTACCCTAAGCCGTACCCTAACCCTAACCCTAACCCTAACCCTAACCCTAACCCTAACCCTAACCCATACCGTACGCCATACCCTAACACGTACCCTAACCCGTATCCTAAGCTTTACCCTAACCCTAACCAATACCCTACGCAGTATCCTCACCCATAGCCTCACCCGTACCCTAAGCCGTACCCTAACCCTAACCCTAACCCTAACCCTAACCCTAACCCCTACCCTATGCCATACCCTCACCTGTACCCTATCCCATAACCTAAGCCGTACCATAACCCTAACACTAACCCTAACCCTAACCCATAACCTACGCCGTACCCTCACCCGTACCCTAACCCGTATCCTAAGCCGTACCCTAACCCTAACCCTAACCCTAACCCTAACCCATAACCTACGCCGTACCCTCACCCCTACCCTAACACATACCCTAAGACGTACCGTAACCCTAACCCTAACACTAACCCTAACCTTAACCCACACTCTACGCCGTACCCTAACCCGTACCCTAACACGTATCCTAAGCCTTACCCTAACCCTAACCAATACCCTATGCAGTACCCTCACCCGTACCCTCACCCGTACCCTAAGCCATACCCTAACCCTAACCCTAACCCTAACCCTAACCCCTACCCTACGCCGTACCCTCACCCGTACCCTATCCCATACCCTAAGCCGTACCCTAACCCTAACACTAACCCTAACCCTAACCCTAACCCTAAACTACCCTTGATTGCTTTTGCCTGTATTAGATTTCCTAAACACTAGTGTTTTAAGGAACAGGTTAAAAAGAAAATCCTAATGTGATTTTTTTATAATGTGTTTATTCTTTATCTTATCCTAGTGACTAAAATCTTCTCCATGGCTGGATCCCTAGTAATATTCCTTTACGTGCTAAGTGGTATCTAGAGAGTGGGATAGGTTTAATAAATACCCTAATCCTAACGTGTACCCTAACCCTAACCCATACCCTAACCCTAACGCATAACCTAACCCTAACCGAAAACCTAACCCTAACACGTACGCTAATCCTAACCCGTACCCTAAACCAATCCCTAACCCTAAAACTAACCCTAACCCTAACCCTAACCCTAAACCTTACCCTACGCCGTACCCTCACCCGTACCCTAACCCGTACCCTAAGACGTACCCTAACCCTAACCCTAACCCATACGCTACGCCGTACCCTCACCCGTACCCTAACCCGTATCCTAAGCCGTACCCTAACCCTAACCCTAACCCTAACCCTAACCCTAACCCATACCCTACGCCATACCCTAACCCGTACCCTAACCCGTATCCTAAGCCGTATCCTAACCCTAACCAATACCCTACGCAGTACCCTCACCCGTACCCTCACCCGTACCCTAAGCCGTACCCTAACCCCAACCCTAACCCTAACTCTAACCCTAACCCCTACCCTACGCCGTACCCTCACCCGTACCCTATCCCATACGCTAAGCCGTACCCTAACCCTAACACTAACACTAACCCTAACCCTAACCCTAACCCATACCCTACGCCGTACCCTCACCCGTAACCAAACCCGTACCCAAAGCCGTACCCTAACCCTAACCCTAACCTATACACTACGCCGTACCCTCACCCGTACCCTAACCCGTACCCTAAGCCGTACCCTAACTCTAACCCTAACCCTAACCCTAACCCTTACCCATACCCTGCGCCGTACCCTAACCCATACAATAACCTGTATCCTAAGCCTTAACCTAACCCTAACCAATGACCTACACAGTACCCTCACCCGTACCCTAAGCCATACCCTAACCCTAACCCTAACACTAACCCTAACCCTAAACCCTACCCTATGCCGTACCCTCACCCATACCCTATCCCATACCCTAAGCCGTACCCTAACCCTAACACTAACCCTAACCCTAACCCTAACCCTAAACTACCCTTGACTGCTTTTGCCTCCATTAGATTTCCTAAGCACTAGTGTTTTAAGGAACAGGTTAAAAAGAAAATCCTAATGTGATTTTTTTATAATGTGTTTATTCTTTCTTTTATCCTAGTAACGAAAATCTTCTCCATGGCTGGACCCTAAATAATATTCCTTTACGTGCTAAGTGGTATCTAGAGAGTGGGATAGGTTTAATAAATACCCTAATCCTAACGTGTACCCTAACCCTAACCCTAATGCGTACCCTAACCCTAACCCAAACCCTAACCCTAACACGTACGCTAATCCTCACCCGTACCCTAAACCAATCCCTAACCCTAAAACTAACCCTAACCCTAACCCTAACCCTAACCCATACGCTACGCAGTACCCGCACCCATACCCTAACCCGTATCCTAAGCCGTACCCTAACCCTAAACCTAACCCTAACCTCTACCCTACGCCGTACCCTCACCCGTACCCTAACCCGTACCCAAAGCCTTACCCTAACCCTAACCCTAACCCTCACCCATACCCAACGCCGTAACCTAACCCATATCCTAACCCGTATCCTAAGCCGTACCCTAACCCTAACCAATAACCTACGCAGTACCCTCACCAGTACCCTCACCGGTATCCTAAGCCCTCCCCTAACCCTAACCCTAACCCTAACCCTAAACTACCCTTTACTGCTTTTGCCTCCATTAGATTTCCTAAACACTAGTGTTTTAAGGAACAGGTTAAAAAGAAAACCTTATGTGATTTTTTTATAATGTGTTTATTCTTTATCTTATCCTAGTGACTAAAATCTTCTCCATGGCTGAACCCCAAATAATATTCCTTTACGTGCTAAGTGGTATCTAGAGAGTGGGATAGGTTTAATAAATACCCTAATCCTAAAGTGTACCCTAAACCTAACCCATACCCTAACCCTAACGCGTACCCTAACCCTAACCAAAACCCTAACCCGAACACGTATGCTAATCCTAACCCGTACCCTAAACCAATCCCTAACCCTAAAACTAACCCTAACCCTAACCCTAACCCTAACCCATAACCTACACCGTACCGTCACCCGTACCCTAACCCGTACCCTAAGCCGTACCCTAACCCTAACCCTAAAACATATGCTACGCCGTACCCTCACCCGTACCCTAACCCGTACCCTAAGCCGTACCCTAACCCTAACCCTAACCCTAACCCTAACCCTAACCCACATCGTGCGCCATACCCTAACACGTACCCTAACCCGTATCCTAAGCCGTACCCTAACCCTAACCAATACCCTACGCAGTATCCTCACCCATAGCCTCACCCGTACCCTAAGCCGTACCCTAACCCTAACCCTAACCCTAACCCTAACCCTAACCCCTACCCTATGCCATACCCTCACCTGTACCCTATCCCATAACCTAAGCCGTACCATAACCCTAACACTAACCCTAACCCTAACCCATAACCTACGCCGTACCCTCACCCGTACCCTAACACGTACCCTAAGAAGTACCGTAACCCTAACCCTAACACTAACCCTAACCCTAACCCACACTCTACGCCGTACCCTAATCCGTACCCTAACACGTATCCTAAGCCGTACCCTAACCCTAAGCAATACCCTACGCAGTACCCTCACCCGTACCCTCACCCGTACCCTAAGCCATACCCTAACCATAACCCTAAGCCTAACCCTAACACCTACCCTACGCCGTACCCTCACCCGTACCCTATCCCATACCCTAAGCCGTACCCTAACCCTAACACTAACCCTAACCCTAACCCTAACCCTAAACTACCCTTGATTGCTTTTGCCTCTATTAGATTTCCTAAGCACTAGTGTTTTAAGGAACAGGTTAAAAAGAAAATCCTAATGTGATTTTTTTATAATGTGTTTATTCTTTATCTTATCCTAGTGACTAAAATCTTCTCCATGGCTGGATCCCTAATAATATTCCTTTACGTGCTAAGTGGTATCTAGAGAGTGGGATAGGTTTAATAAATACCCTAATCCTAACGTGTACCCTAACTCTAACCCATACCCTAACCCTAACGCGTACCCTAACCCTAACCGAAAACCTAACCCTAACACGTACGCTAATCCTAACCCGTACCCTAAACCAATCCCTAACCCTAAAACTAACCCTAACCCTAACCCTAACCCTAAACCTTACCCTACGCCGTAACCTCACCCGTACCCTAACCCGTACCCTAAGCCGTACCCTAACCCTAACCCTAACCCTAACCCTAACCCTAACCCTAACCCATACCGTACGCCATACCCTAACACGTACCCTAACCCGTATCCTAAGCTTTACCCTAACCCTAACCAATACCCTACGCAGTATCCTCACCCATAGCCTCACCCGTACCCTAAGCCGTACCCTAACCCTAACCCTAACCCTAACCCTAACCCTAACCCCTACCCTATGCCATACCCTCACCTGTACCCTATCCCATAACCTAAGCCGTACCATAACCCTAACACTAACCCTAACCCTAACCCATAACCTACGCCGTACCCTCACCCGTACCCTAACCCGTATCCTAAGCCGTACCCTAACCCTAACCCTAACCCTAACCCTAACCCATAACCTACGCCGTACCCTCACCCCTACCCTAACACATACCCTAAGACGTACCGTAACCCTAACCCTAACACTAACCCTAACCTTAACCCACACTCTACGCCGTACCCTAACCCGTACCCTAACACGTATCCTAAGCCGTACCCTAACCCTAACCAATACCCTATGCAGTACCCTCACCCGTACCCTCACCCGTACCCTAAGCCATACCCTAACCCTAACCCTAACCCTAACCCTAACCCCTACCCTACGCCGTACCCTCACCCGTACCCTATCCCATACCCTAAGCCGTACCCTAACCCTAACACTAACCCTAACCCTAACCCTAACCCTAAACTACCCTTGATTGCTTTTGCCTGTATTAGATTTCCTAAACACTAGTGTTTTAAGGAACAGGTTAAAAAGAAAATCCTAATGTGATTTTTTTATAATGTGTTTATTCTTTATCTTATCCTAGTGACTAAAATCTTCTCCATGGCTGGATCCCTAATAATATTCCTTTACGTGCTAAGTGGTATCTAGAGAGTGGGATAGGTTTAATAAATACCCTAATCCTAACGTGTACCCTAACCCTAACCCATACCCTAACCCTAACGCATAACCTAACCCTAACCGAAAACCTAACCCTAACACGTACGCTAATCCTAACCCGTACCCTAAACCAATCCCTAACCCTAAAACTAACCCTAACCCTAACCCTAACCCTAAACCTTACCCTACGCCGTACCCTCACCCATACCCTAACCCGTACCCTAAGACGTACCCTAACCCTAACCCTAACCCATACGCTACGCCGTACCCTCACCCGTACCCTAACCCGTATCCTAAGCCGTACCCTAACCCTAACCCTAACCCTAACCCTAACCCTAACCCATACCCTACGCCATACCCTAACCCGTACCCTAACCCGTATCCTAAGCCGTATCCTAACCCTAACCAATACCCTACGCAGTACCCTCACCCGTACCCTCACCCGTACCCTAAGCCGTACCCTAACCCCAACCCTAACCCTAACTCTAACCCTAACCCCTACCCTACGCCGTACCCTCACCCGTACCCTATCCCATACGCTAAGCCGTACCCTAACCCTAACACTAACACTAACCCTAACCCTAACCCTAACCCATACCCTACGCCGTACCCTCACCCGTAACCAAACCCGTACCCAAAGCCGTACCCTAACCCTAACCCTAACCTATACACTACGCCGTACCCTCACCCGTACCCTAACCCGTACCCTAAGCCGTACCCTAACTCTAACCCTAACCCTAACCCTAACCCTTACCCATACCCTGCGCCGTACCCTAACCCATACAATAACCTGTATCCTAAGCCTTAACCTAACCCTAACCAATGACCTACACAGTACCCTCACCCGTACCCTAAGCCATACCCTAACCCTAACCCTAACACTAACCCTAACCCTAAACCCTACCCTATGCCGTACCCTCACCCATACCCTATCCCATACCCTAAGCCGTACCCTAACCCTAACACTAACCCTAACCCTAACCCTAACCCTAAACTACCCTTGACTGCTTTTGCCTCCATTAGATTTCCTAAGCACTAGTGTTTTAAGGAACAGGTTAAAAAGAAAATCCTAATGTGATTTTTTTATAATGTGTTTATTCTTTCTTTTATCCTAGTAACGAAAATCTTCTCCATGGCTGGACCCTAAATAATATTCCTTTACGTGCTAAGTGGTATCTAGAGAGTGGGATAGGTTTAATAAATACCCTAATCCTAACGTGTACCCTAACCCTAACCCTAATGCGTACCCTAACCCTAACCCAAACCCTAACCCTAACACGTACGCTAATCCTCACCCGTACCCTAAACCAATCCCTAACCCTAAAACTAACCCTAACCCTAACCCTAACCCTAAACCATACGCTACGCAGTACCCTCACCCATACCCTAACCCGTATCCTAAGCCGTACCCTAACCCTAAACCTAACCCTAACCTCTACCCTACGCCGTACCCTCACCCGTACCCTAACCCGTACCCAAAGCCTTACCCTAACCCTAACCCTAACCCTCACCCATACCCAACGCCGTAACCTAACCCATATCCTAACCCGTATCCTAAGCCGTACCCTAACCCTAACCAATAACCTACGCAGTACCCTCACCAGTACCCTCACCGGTATCCTAAGCCCTCCCCTAACCCTAACCCTAACCCTAACCCTAAACTACCCTTTACTGCTTTTGCCTCCATTAGATTTCCTAAACACTAGTGTTTTAAGGAACAGGTTAAAAAGAAAACCTTATGTGATTTTTTTATAATGTGTTTATTCTTTATCTTATCCTAGTGACTAAAATCTTCTCCATGGCTGAACCCCAAATAATATTCCTTTACGTGCTAAGTGGTATCTAGAGAGTGGGATAGGTTTAATAAATACCCTAATCCTAAAGTGTACCCTAAACCTAACCCATACCCTAACCCTAACGCGTACCCTAACCCTAACCAAAACCCTAACCCGAACACGTATGCTAATCCTAACCCGTACCCTAAACCAATCCCTAACCCTAAAACTAACCCTAACCCTAACCCTAACCCTAACCCATAACCTACACCGTACCGTCACCCGTACCCTAACCCGTACCCTAAGCCGTACCCTAACCCTAACCCTAAAACATATGCTACGCCGTACCCTCACCCGTACCCTAACCCGTACCCTAAGCCGTACCCTAACCCTAACCCTAACCCTAACCCTAACCCTAACCCACATCGTACGCCATACCCTAACACGTACCCTAACCCGTATCCTAAGAAGTACCCTAACCCTAACCAATACCCTACGCAGTATCCTCACCCATAGCCTCACCCGTACCCTAAGCCGTACCCTAACCCTAACCCTAACCCTAACCCTAACCCTAACCCCTACCCTATGCCATACCCTCACCTGTACCCTATCCCATAACCTAAGCCGTACCATAACCCTAACACTAACCCTAACCCTAACCCATAACCAACGCCGTACCCTCACCCGTACCCTAACCCGTATCCTAAGCCGTACCCTAACCCTAACCCTAACCCTAACCCTAACCCATAACCTACGCCGTACCCTCACCCGTACCCTAACACGTACCCTAAGAAGTACCGTAACCCTAACCCTAACACTAACCCTAACCCTAACCCACACTCTACGCCGTACCCTAATCCGTACCCTAACACGTATCCTAAGCCGTACCCTAACCCTAAGCAATACCCTACGCAGTACCCTCACCCGTACCCTCACCCGTACCCTAAGCCATACCCTAACCATAACCCTAAGCCTAACCCTAACACCTACCCTACGCCGTACCCTCACCCGTACCCTATCCCATACCCTAAGCCGTACCCTAACCCTAACACTAACCCTAACCATAACCCTAACCCTAAACTACCCTTGATTGCTTTTGCCTCTATTAGATTTCCTAAGCACTAGTGTTTTAAGGAACAGGTTAAAAAGAAAATCCTAATGTGATTTTTTTATAATGTGTTTATTCTTTATCTTATCCTAGTGACTAAAATCTTCTCCATGGCTGGATCCCTAATAATATTCCTTTACGTGCTAAGTGGTATCTAGAGAGTGGGATAGGTTTAATAAATACCCTAATCCTAACGTGTACCCTAACTCTAACCCATACCCTAACCCTAACGCGTACCCTAACCCTAACCGAAAAGCTAACCCTAACACGTACGCTAATCCTAACCCGTACCCTAAACCAATCCCTAACCCTAAAACTAACCCTAACCCTAACCCTAACCCTAAACCTTACCCTACGCCGTAACCTCACCCGTACCCTAACCCGTACCCTAAGCCGTACCCTAACCCTAACCCTAACCCTAACCCTAACCCTAACCCTAACCCATACCGTACGCCATACCCTAACACGTACCCTAACCCGTATCCTAAGCTTTACCCTAACCCTAACCAATACCCTACGCAGTATCCTCACCCATAGCCTCACCCGTACCCTAAGCCGTACCCTAACCCTAACCCTAACCCTAACCCTAACCCTAACCCCTACCCTATGCCATACCCTCACCTGTACCCTATCCCATAACCTAAGCCGTACCATAACCCTAACACTAACCCTAACCCTAACCCATAACCTACGCCGTACCCTCACCCGTACCCTAACCCGTATCCTAAGCCGTACCCTAACCCTAACCCTAACCCTAACCCCTACCCTACGCCGTACCCTCACCCGTACCCTATCCCATACCCTAAGCCGTACCCTAACCCTAACACTAACCCTAACCCTAACCCTAACCCTAAACTACCCTTGATTGCTTTTGCCTGTATTAGATTTCCTAAACACTAGTGTTTTAAGGAACAGGTTAAAAAGAAAATCCTAATGTGATTTTTTTATAATGTGTTTATTCTTTATCTTATCCTAGTGACTAAAATCTTCTCCATGGCTGGATCCCTAATAATATTCCTTTACGTGCTAAGTGGTATCTAGAGAGTGGGATAGGTTTAATAAATACCCTAATCCTAACGTGTACCCTAACCCTAACCCATACCCTAACCCTAACGCATAACCTAACCCTAACCGAAAACCTAACCCTAACACGTACGCTAATCCTAACCCGTACCCTAAACCAATCCCTAACCCTAAAACTAACCCTAACCCTAACCCTAACCCTAAACCTTACCCTACGCCGTACCCTCACCCGTACCCTAACCCGTACCCTAAGACGTACCCTAACCCTAACCCTAACCCATACGCTACGCCGTACCCTCACCCGTACCCTAACCGGTATCCTAAGCCGTACCCTAACCCTAACCCTAACCCTAACCCTAACCCTAACCCATACCCTACGCCATACCCTAACCCGTACCCTAACCCGTATCCTAAGCCGTATCCTAACCCTAACCAATACCCTACGCAGTACCCTCACCCGTACCCTCACCCGTACCCTAAGCCGTACCCTAACCCCAACCCTAACCCTAACTCTAACCCTAACCCCTACCCTACGCCGTACCCTCACCCGTACCCTATCCCATACGCTAAGCCGTACCCTAACCCTAACACTAACACTAACCCTAACCCTAACCCTAACCCATACCCTACGCCGTACCCTCACCCGTAACCAAACCCGTACCCAAAGCCGTACCCTAACCCTAACCCTAACCTATACACTACGCCGTACCCTCACCCGTACCCTAACCCGTACCCTAAGCCGTACCCTAACTCTAACCCTAACCCTAACCCTAACCCTTACCCATACCCTGCGCCGTACCCTAACCCATACAATAACCTGTATCCTAAGCCTTAACCTAACCCTAACCAATGACCTACACAGTACCCTCACCCGTACCCTAAGCCATACCCTAACCCTAACCCTAACACTAACCCTAACCCTAAACCCTACCCTATGCCGTACCCTCACCCATACCCTATCCCATACCCTAAGCCGTACCCTAACCCTAACACTAACCCTAAACCTAACCCTAACCCTAAACTACCCTTGACTGCTTTTGCCTCCATTAGATTTCCTAAGCACTAGTGTTTTAAGGAACAGGTTAAAAAGAAAATCCTAATGTGATTTTTTTATAATGTGTTTATTCTTTCTTTTATCCTAGTAACGAAAATCTTCTCCATGGCTGGACCCTAAATAATATTCCTTTACGTGCTAAGTGGTATCTAGAGAGTGGGATAGGTTTAATAAATACCCTAATCCTAACGTGTACCCTAACCCTAACCCTAATGCGTACCCTAAACCTAACCCAAACCCTAACCCTAACACGTACGCTAATCCTCACCCGTACCCTAAACCAATCCCTAACCCTAAAACTAACCCTAACCCTAACCCTAACCCTAACCCATACGCTACGCAGTACCCTCACCCATACCCTAACCCGTATCCTAAGCCGTACCCTAACCCTAACCAATACCCTACACAGTACCCTCACCCGTACCCTCACCCGTAACCTAAGCCATACCCTAACCCTAACCCTAACCCTAACCCTAACCCCTACCCTACGCCGTACCCTCAGCCGTACCCTATCCCATACCCTAAGCCGTACCCTAACCCTAACACTAACCCTAACCCTAACCCTAACCCTAAACTACCCTTGATTGCTTTTGCCTGTATTAGATTTCCTAAACACTAGTGTTTTAAGGAACAGGTTAAAAAGAAAATCCTAATGTGATTTTTTTATAATGTGTTTATTCTTTATCTTATCCTAGTGACTAAAATCTTCTCCATGGCTGGATCACTAATAATATTCCTTTACGTGCAAAGTGGTATCTAGAGAGTGGGATAGGTTTAATAAATACCCTAATCCTAACGTGTACCCTAACCCTAACCCATACCCTAACCCTAACGCGTACCCTAACCCTAACCCAAAACCTAACCCTAACACGTACGCTAATCCTAACCCGTACCCTAAACGAATCCCTAAACCTAAAACTAACCCTAACCCTAACCCTAACCCTAACCCTTACCCTACGCCGTACCCTCACCCGTACCCTAACCCGTACCCTAAGCCGTACCCTAACCCTAACCCTAACCCTAACCCTAACCCTAACCCATACCCTACGCCATACCCTATCCCGTACCCTAACCCGTATCCTAAGCCGTATCCTAACCCTAACAAATACCCTACGCAGTACCCTCACACGTACCCTCACCCGTATCCTAAGCCGGACCCTAAACCTAACCAATACCCTACGCAGTATCCTCACCCATACCCTCACCCGTACCCTAAGCCGTACCCTAACCCTAACCCTAACCCTAAACCTAACCCTAACACCTACCCTATGCCATACCCTCACCTGTACCCTATCCCATAACCTAAGCCGTACCCTAACCCTAACCCTAACCCTAACACTAACCCATAACATACGCCGTACCCTCACCCGTACCCTAACCCGTATCCTAAGCCGTACCCTAACCCTAACCCTAACCCTAACCCTAAAGCATAACATACGCCGTACCCTCACCCGTACCCTAACACGTACCCTATGACGTACCCTAACCCTAACCCTAACACTAACCCTAACCCTAACCCAAACTCTACGCCGTACCCTAACCCGTACCCTAACACCTACCCTAAGCCATACCCTAACCATAAACCTAACCCTAACCCTAACCCCTACCCTACGCCGTACCCTCACCCGTACCCTATCCCATACCCTAAGCCGTACCCTAACCCTAACACTAACCCTAACCCTAACCCTAACCCTAAACTACCCTTGATGGCTTTTGCCTCTATTAGATTTCCTAAGCACTAGTGTTTTAAGGAACAGGTTAAAAAGAAAATCCCAATGTGATTTTTTTTAATGTGTTTATTCTTTATCTTATCCTAGTGACTAAAATCTTCTCCATGGCTGGATCCCTAATAATATTCCTTTACGTGCTAAGTGGTATCTAGAGAGTGGGATAGGTTTAATAAATACCCTAATCCTAACGTGTACCCTAACCCTAACCCATACCCTAACCCTAACGCGTACCCTAACCCTGTACCAAAACCTAACCCTAACACGTACGCTAATCCTAACCCGTACCCTAAACCAATCCCCAACCCTAAAACTAACCCTAACCCTAACCCTAACCCTAACCCTTACCCTATGCCGTACCCTCACCCGTACCCTAACCCGTACCCTAAGACGTACCCTAACCCTAACCCTAACCCATATGCTACGCCGTACCCTCACCCGTACCCTAACCCGTATCCTAAGACGTACCCTAACCCTAACCCTAACCCTAACCCTAAGCCTAACCCATACCCTACGCCATACCCTAACCCATACCCTAACCCGTATCCTAAGCCATATCCTAACCCTAACCAATACCCTACGCAGTACCCTCACCCGTACCCTCACCCGTACCCTAAGCCGTACCCTAACCCCAACCCTAACCCTAACTCTAACCCTAACCCCTACCCTACGCCGTACCCTCACCCGTACCCTATCCCATACGCTAAGCCGTACCCTAACCCTAACACTAACATTAACCCTAACCCTAACCCTAACCCATACCTTACGCCGTACCCTCACCCGTAACCTAACCCGTACCCTAAGCCGTACCCTAACCCTAACCCTAACCTATACACTACGCCGTACCCTCACCCGTACCCTAACCCGTACCCTAAGCCGTACCCTAACTCTAACCCTAACCCTAACCCTAACCCTTACCCATACCCTGCGCCGTACCCTAACCCATACAATAACCTGTATCCTAAGCCTTAACCTAACCCTAACCAATGACCTACACAGTACCCTCACCCGTACCCTAAGCCATACCCTAACCCTAACCCTAACACTAACCCTAACCCTAAACCCTACCCTATGCCGTACCCTCACCCATACCCTATCCCATACCCTAAGCCGTAACCTAACCCTAACACTAACCCTAACCCTAACCCTAACCCTAACCCTAAACTACCCTTGACTGCTTTTGCCTCCATTAGATTTCCTAAGCACTAGTGTTTTAAGGAACAGGTTAAAAAGAAAATCCTAATGTGATTTTTTTATAATGTGTTTATTCTTTATCTTATCCTAGTGACGAAAATATTCTCCATGGCTGGACCCTAAATAATATTCCTTTACGTGCTAAGTGGTATCTAGAGAGTGGGATAGGTTTAATAAATACCCTAATCCTAACGTGTACCCTAACCCTAACCCATACCCTAACCCTAATGCATACCCTAACTCTAACCCAAACCCTAACCCTAACACGTACGCTAATCCTAACCAGTACCCTAAACCAATCCCTAACCCTAAAACTAACCCTAACCCTAACCCTAACCCTAACCCATACGCTACGCCGTACCCTCACCCATACCCTAACCCGTATCCTAAGCCGTACCCTAATCCTAAACCTAACCCTAACCTCTACCCTACGCCGTACCCTCCCCCGTACCCTAACCCGTACCCAAAGCCTTACCCTAACCCTACCCCTAACCCTCACCCATACCCAATGCCGTAACCTAACCCATATCCTAACCCGTATCCTAAGCCGTACCCTAACCCTAACCAATAACCTACGCAGTACCCTCACCAGTACCCTCACCCGTATCCTAAGCCCTACCCTAACCCTAACCCTAACCCTAACCCTAAAATACCCTTTACTGCTTTTGCCTCCATTAGATTTCCTAAACACTAGTGTTTTAACGAACAGGTTAAAAAGAAAACCTTATGTGATTTTTTTATAATGTGTTTATTATTTATCTTATCCTAGTGACTAAAATCTTCTCCATGGCTGAACCCCAAATAATATTCCTTTACGTGCTAAGTGGTATCTAGAGAGTGGGATAGGTTTAATAAATACCCTAATCCTAAAGTGTACCCTAAACCTAACCCATACCCTAACCCTAACGCGTACCCTAACCCTAACCAAAACCCTAACCCGAACACGTATGCTAATCCTAACCCGTACCCTAAACCAATCCCTAACCCTAAAACTAACCCTAACCCTAACCCTAACCCATAACCTACACCGTACCCTCACCCGTACCCTAACCCGTACCCTAAGCCGTACCCTAACCCTAACCCTAACCCTAAACTATACCCTACGCCGTAACCTCACCCGTACCCTAACCCGTACCCTAAGCCGTACCCTAACCCTAACCCTAAACCTAACACTGACCCTAACCCTAACCCATACCGTACGCCATACCCTAACACGTACCCTAACCCGTATCCTAAGCCGTACCCTAACCCTAACCAATATCCTACGCAGTATCCTCACCCATACCCTCACCCGTACCCTAAGCCATACCCTAACCCTAACCCTAACCCTAACCCCTACCCTATGCCATACCCTCACCTGTACCCTATCCCATAACCTAAGCCGTACCATAACCCTAACACTAACCCTAACCCTAACCCATAACCTACGCCGTACCCTCACCCGTACCCTAACCCGTATCCTAAGCCATACCCTAACCCTAACCCTAACCCTAACCCTAACCCATAACCTACGCCGTACCCTCACCCGTACCCTAACACGTACCCTAAGACGTACCGTAACCCTAACCCTAACACTAACCCTAACCCTAACCCACACTCTACGCCGTACCCTAACCCGTACCCTAACACGTATCCTAAGCCGTACCCTAACCCTAACCAATACCCTACGCAGTACCCTCACCCGTACCCTCACCCGTACCCTAAGCCATACCCTAACCATAACCCTAACCCTAACCCTAACCCCTACCCTACGCCGTACCCTCACCCGTACCCTATCCCATACCCTAAGCCGTACCCTAACCCTAACACTAACCCTAACCCTAACCCTAACCCTAAACTACCCTTGATGGCTTTTGCCTGTATTAGATTTCCTAAGCACTAGTGTTTTAAGGAACAGGTTAAAAAGAAAATCCTAATGTGATTTTTTTATAATGTGTTTATTCTTTATCTTATCCTAGTGACTAAAATCTTCTCCATGGCTGGATCCCTAATAATATTCCTTTACGTGCTAAGTGGTATCTAGAGAGTGGGATAGGTTTAATAAATACCCTAATCCTAACGTGTACCCTAACCCTAACCCATACCCTAACCCTAACGCGTACCCTAACCCTAACCCAAAACCTAACCCTAACACGTACGCTAATCCTAACCCGTACCCTAAACCAAACCCTAACCCTAAAACTAACCCTAACCCTAACCCTAACCCTAAACCTTACCCTACGCCGTACCCTCACCCGTACCCTAACCCGTAGCCTAAGACGTACCCTAACCCTAAACCTTACCCTAACCTCTACCCTACGCCGTACCCTCACCCGTACCCTAACCCGTACCCTAAGCCGTACCCTAACCCTAACCCTAACCCTAACCCATACGCTATGCCGCACCCTCACCCATACCCTAACCCGTATCCTAAGCCGTACACTAACCCTAACCCTAATCCTAACCGCTACCCTACGCCGTACCCTATCCCATACCCTAAGCGGTACCCTAAACCTAACACTAACCCTAAACCTAACCCTAACACCTACCCTACGCCGTACCCTCACCGTAACCTATCCCATACCCTAAGCCGTACCCTAACCCTAACACTAACCCTAACCCTAAACCTAACCCCTACCCTACGCCATACCCTCACCCGTACCCTATCCCATACCCTAAGCCGTACCCTAACCCTAACCCTAACCCTAACCTATACACTACGCCGTACCCTCACCCGTACCCTAACCCGTACCCTAAGCCGTACCCTAACCCTAACCCTAACCCTAACCCTAACCCTAACCCATACCCTACGCCGTACCCTAAACCGTACCCTAACCCGTATTCTAAGCCGTACCCTAACCATAACCAATACCCTACACAGTACCCTCACCCGTACCCTCACCCGTACCCTAAGCCATACCCTAACCCTAACCCTAACCCTAACCTATACACTACGCCATACCCTCACCCGTACCCTAACCCGTACCCTAAGCCGTACCCTAACCCTAACCCTAACCCTAAACTATACCCTACGCCGTAACCTCACCCATACCCTAACCCGTACCCTAAGCCGTACCCTAACCCTAACCCTAACCCTAACCCTAACCCTAACCCATAGCGTACGCCATACCCTAACAGGTACCCTAACCCGTATCCTAAGCCATACCCTAACCCTAACCAATACCCTACGCAGTATCCTCACCCATACCCTCACCCGTACCCTAAGCCGTACCCTAACCCTAACCCTAACCCTAAACCTAACCCTAACCCCTACCCTATGCCATACCCTCACCTGTACCCTATCCCATAACCTAAGCCGTACCCTAACCCTAACCCTAACCCTAACCCTAACCCATAACCTACGCCGTACCCTCACCCGTACCCTAACACGTACCCTAAGACGTACCGTAACCCTAACCCTAACACTAACCCTAACCCTAACCCACACACTACGCCATACCCTAACCCGTACCCTAACACGTATCCTAAGCCGTACCCTAACCCTAACCAATACCCTACGCAGTACCCTCACCCGTACCCTCACCCGTACCCTAAGCCATACCCTAACCCTAACACTAACCCTAACCCTAACCCTAACCCTAAACTACCCTTGATTGCTTTTGCCTCTATTAGATTTCCTAAGCACTAGTGTTTTAAGGAATAGGTTAAAAAGAAAATCCTAATGTTATTTTTTTATAATGTGTTTATTCTTTATCTTATCCTAGTGACTAAAATCTTCTCCATGGCTGGATCCCTAATAATATTCCTTTACGTGCTAAGTGGTATCTAGAGAGTGGGATAGGTTTAATAAATACCCTAATCCTAACGTGTACCCTAACCCTACCCCATACCCTAATCCTAACGCGTACCCTAACCCTAACCCATACCCTAACCCTAACGCGTACCCTAACCCTAACCCAAACCCTAACCCTAACACGTACGCTAATCCTAACCCGTACCCTAAACCAATCCCTAACCCTAAAACTAACCCTAACCCTAACCCTAACCCTAACCCATACGCTACGCCGTACCCTCACCCATACCCTAACCCGTATCATAAGCCGTACCCTAACCCTAAACCTAACCCTAACCCCTACCCTACGCCGTACCCTCACCCGTACCCTAACCCGTACCCAAAGCCTTACCCTAACCCTCACCCATACCCAACGCCGTAACCTAACCCATATCCTAACCCGTATCCTAAGCCGTACCCTAACCCTAACCAATAACCTACGCAGTACCCTCACCAGTAACCTCACCCGTATCCTAAGCCTTACCCTAACCCTAACCCTAACCCTAACCCTAAACTACCCTTTACTGCTTTTGCCTCCATTAGATTTCCTAAACACTAGTGTTTTAAGGAACAGGTTAAAAAGAAAACCTTATGTGATTTTTTTATAATGTGTTTATTCTTTATCTTATCCTAGTGACTAAAATTTTCTCCATGGCTGAACCCCAAATAATATTCCTTTACGTGCTAAGTGGTATCTAGAGAGTGGGATAGGTTTAATAAATACCCTAATCCTAACGTGTACCCTAAACCTAACCCATACCCTAACCCTAACGCGTACCCTAACCCTAACGAAAACCCTAACCCGAACAAGTATGCTAATCCTAACCCGTACCCTAAACCAATCCCTAACCCTAAAACTAACCCTAACCCTAACCCTAACCCTAACCCTAACCCATAACCTACGCCGTACTCTCACCCGTACCCTAAACCGTATCCTAAGCCGTACCCTAACCCTAACCCTAAACCTAACCCTAACCGCTACCCTACGCCGTACCCTATCCCATACCCTAAGCGGTACCCTAAACCTAACACTAACCCTAAACCTAACCCTAACCCCTACCCTACGCCGTACCCTCACCCGTAACCTATCCCATACCCTAAGCCGTACCCTAACCCTAACACTAACCCTAAACCTAACCCCTACCCTACGCCGTACCCTCACCCGTACCCTATCCCATACCCTAAGCCGTACCCTAACCCTAACCCTAACCCTAACCTATACACTACGCCATACCCTGACCCGTACCCTAACCCTTACCCTAAGCCGTACCCTAACCCTAACCCTAACCTATACACTACGCCGTACCCTCACCCGTACCCTAACCCGTATCCTAAGCCGTACCCTAACCCTAACCCTAACCCTAAACTATACCCTACGCCGTACCCTAACCCGTACCCTAACCCGTATTCTAAGCCGTACCCTAACCATAACCAATACCCTACACAGTACCCTCACCCGTACCCTCACCCGTACCCTAAGCCATACCCTAACCCTAACCCTAACCCTAACCTATACACTACAGCATACCCTCACCCGTACCCTAACCCGTACCCTAAGCCGTACCCTAACCCTAACCCTAACCCTAAACCATACGCTACGCCGTACCCTCACCCGTACCCTAACCCGTATCCTAAGCCGTACCCTAACCCTAACCCTAACCCTAAACTATACCCTACGCCGTAACCTCACCCGTACCCTAACCCGTACCCTAAGCCGTACCCTAACCCTAACCCTAACCCTAACCCTAACCCTAACCCTAACCCTAACCCATACCGTACGCCATACGCTAACACGTACCCTAACCCGTATCCTAAGCCGTACCCTAACCCTAACCAATACCCTACGCAGTATCCTCACCCATACCCTCACCCGTACCCTAAGCCGTACCCTAACCCTAACCCTAACCCTAACCCGAACCCTAACCCCTACCCTATGCCATACCCTCACCTGTACCCTATCCCATAACCTAAGCCGTACCATAACCCTAACACTAATCCTAACCCTAATCCGTAACCTACGCCGTACCCTCACCCGTACCCTAACCCGTATCCTAAGCCGTACCCTAACCCTAACCCTAACCCTAACCCTAACCCATAACCTACGCCGTACCCTCACCCGTACCCTAACACGTACCCTAAGACGTACCGTAACCCTAACCCTAACACCAACCCTAACCCTAACCCACACTCTACGCCGTAACCTAACCCGTACCCTAACACGTATCCTAAGCTATACCCTAACCCTAACCAATACCCTACGCAGTACCCTCACCCGTACCCTCACCCGTACCCTAAGCCATACCCTAACCCTAACCCTAACCCTAACCCTAACCCCTACCCTACGCCGTACCCTCACCCGTACCCTATCCCATACGCTAAGCCGTACCCTAACCCTAACAGTAACACTAACCCTAACCCTAACCCATAACCTACGCCATACCCTCACCCGTACCCTAACCCGTATCCTAAGACGTACCGTAACCCTAACCAATACCCTATGCAGTATCCTTACCCATACCCTCACCCGTACCCTAAGCCGTACCCTAACCCTAACCCTAACCCTAACCCTAACCCATACCCTATGCCATACCCTCACCTGTACCCTATTCCATAACCTAAGCCGTACCCTAACCCTAACCCTAACCCTAACCGTAACCCATACGCTACGCCGTACCTTCACCCGTAGCCTAACCCGTATCCTAAGCCGTACCCTAACCCTAACCCTAATGCTAACACTAACCCTAACCCTAACCCTAACCCATACCCTACGCCATACCCTAACCCGTACCCTAACCCGTATCCTAAGCCGTATCCTAAACCTAACCAATACCCTACGCAGTACCCTCACCCGTACCCTCACCCGTACCCTAAGCCGTACCCTAAGCCCAACCCTAACCCTAACTCTAACCCTAACCCCTACCCTACGCCGTACCCTCACCCGTACCCTATCCCATACGCTAAGCCGTACCCTAACCCTAACACTAACACTAACCCTAACCCTAACCCTAACCCTAAACCATACCCTATGCCGTACACTCACCCATAACCTAACCCGTACCCTAAGCCGTACCCTAACCCTAACCCTAACCTATACACTATGCGGTACCCTCACCCGTACCCTAACCCGTACCCTATGCCGTACCCTAACTCTAACCCTAACCCTAACCCTAACCCTTACCCATACCCTGCGCCGTACCCTAACCCATACAATAACCTGTATCCTAAGCCTTAACCTAACCCTAACCAATGACCTACACAGTACCCTCACCCGTACCCTAAGCCATACTCTAACCCTAACCCTAACACTAACCCTAATCCTAAACCCTACCCTATGCCGTACCCTCACCCATACCCTATCCCATACCCTAAGCCGTACCCTAACCCTAACACTAACCCTAACCCTAACCCTAACCCTAAACTACCCTTGACTGCTTTTGCCTCCATTAGAATTCCTAAGCACGAGTGTTTTAAGGAACAGGTTAAAAAGAAAATCCTAATGTGATTTTTTTATAATGTGTTTATTCTTTATCTTATCCTAGTGACGAAAATCTTCTCCATGGCTGGACCCTAAATAATATTCCTTTACGTGCTAAGTGGTATCTAGAGAGTGGGATAGGTTTAATAAATACCCTAATCCTAACGTGTACCCTAAACCTAACCCATACCCTAACCCTAACGCGTACCCTAACCCTAACCAAAACCCTAACCCGAACAAGTATGCTAATCCTAAACCTTACCCTAAACCAATCCCTAACCCTAAAACTAACCCTAACCCTAACCCTAACCCTAACCCATAACCTACGCCGTACCCTCACCCGTACCCTAACCCGTACCCTAAGCCGTACCCTAACCCTAACCCTAACTCTAACCCTAACCCTAAACCATACCCTACGCCGTACCCTAAACCGTACCCTAACCCGTATTCTAAGCCGTACCCTAACCATAACCAATACCCTAAACAGTACCCTCACCCGTACCCTAAGCCGTACCCTAACCCTAACCCTAACCCTAACCCCTACCCTACGCCGTACCCTCACCCGTACCCTATCCCATACCCTAAGCCCTACCCTAAACCTAACACTAACCCTAACCCTAACCCTAACCCTAAACTACCCTTGATTGCTTTTGCCTCTGTTAGATTTCCTAAGCACTAGTGTTTTAAGGAACAGGTTAAAAAGAAAATACTAATGTGATTTTTTTATAATGTGTTTATTCTTTATCTTATCCTAGTGACTAAAATCTTCTCCATGGCTGTATCCCTAATAATATTCGTTACGTGCTAAGTGGTATCTAGAGAGTGGGATAGGTTTAATAAATACCATAATCCTAACGTGTACCCTAACCCTAACCCATACCGTAACCCTAACGCGTACCCTAACCCTAACCCAAAAGCTAACCCTAACACGTACGCTAATCCTAACCCGTACCCTAAACCAAACCCTAACCCTAAAACTAACCCTAACCCTAACCCTAACCCTAACCCTTACCCTACACCGTACCCTCACCCGTACCCTAACCCGTACCCTAAGACGTACCCTAACACTAACCCTAACCCATACACTACGCCGTACCCTCACCCGTACCCTAACCCGTATCCTAAGCCGTACCCTAACCCTAACCCTAACCCTAACCCTAACCCTAACCCTAACCCATAGCGTACGCCATACCCTAACACGTACCCTAACCCGTATCCTAAGCCGTACCCTAACCCTAACCAATACCCTACGCAGTACCCTCACCCGTACCCTCACCCGTACCCTAAGCCGTACCCTAACCCCAACCCTAACCCTAACTCTAACCCTAACCCCTACCCTACGCCGTACCCTCACCCGTACCCTATCCCATACGCTAAGCCGTACCCTAACCCTAACACTAACACTAACCCTAACCCTAACCCTAAACCATACCCTACGCCGTACCCTCACCCGTAACCTAACCCGTACCCTAAGCCGTACCCTAACCCTAACCCTAACCTATACACTACGCCGTACCCTCACCCGTACCCTAACCCGTACCCTAAGCCGTACCCTAACTCTAACCCTAACCCTAACCCTAACCCTTACCCATACCCTGCACCGTACCCTAACCCATACAATAACCTGTATCCTAAGCCTTAACCTAACCCTAACCAATGACCTACACAGTACCCTCACCCGTACCCTAAGCCATACCCTAACCCTAACCCTAAGACTAACCCTAACCCTAACCCCTACCCTATGCCGTACCCTCACCCGTACCCTATCCCATACCCTAAGCCGTACCCTAACCCTAACACTAACCCTAACCCTAACCCTAACCCTAAACTACCCTTGACTGCTTTTGCCTCCATTAGATTTCCTAAGCACTAGTGTTTTAAGGAACAGGTTAAAAAGAAAATCCTAATGTGATTTTTTTATAATGTGTTTATTCTTTATCTTATCCTAGTAACGAAAATCTTCTCCATGGCTGGACCCTAAATAATATTCCTTTACGTGCTAAATGGTATCTAGAGAGTGGGATAGGTTGAATAAATACCCTAATCCTAACGTGTACCCTAACCCTAACCCACACCCTAACCCTATTGCGTACCCTAACCCTAACCCAAACCCTAACCCTAACACGTACACTAATCCTAACCCGTACCCTAAACCAATCCCTAACCCTAAAACTAACCCTAACCCTAACCCTAACCCTAACCCATACGCTACGCCGTACCCTCACCCATACCCTAACCCGTATCCTAAGCCGTACCCTAACCCTAAACCTAACCCTAACCTCTACCCTACGCCGTACCCTCACCCGTACCCTAACCCGTACCCAAAGCCTTACCCTAACCCTAACCCTAACCCTCACCCATACCCAACGCCGTAACCTAACCCATATCCTAACCCGTATCCTAAGCCGTACCCTAACCCTAACCAATAACCTACGCAGTACCCTCACCAGTACCCTCACCCGTATCCTAAGCCCTACCCTAACCCTAACCCTAACCCTAACCCTAAACTACCCTTTACTGCTTTTGCCTCCTTTAGATTTCCTAAACACTAGTGTTTTAAAGAACAGGTTAAAAAGAAAATCCTAATGTGATTTTTTTATAATGTGTTTATTCTTTATCTTATCCTAGTGACTAAAATCTTCTCCATGGCTGGACCCCAAATAATATTCCTTTACGTGCTAAGTGGTATCTAGAGAGTGGGATAGGTTTAATAAATACCCTAATCATAACGTGTACCCTAACCCTAACCCATACCCTAACCCTAACACGTACCCTAACCCTAACCCAAACCCTAACCCTAACACGTACGCTAATCCTAACCCGTACCCTAAACCAATCCCTAACCCTAAAACTAACCCTAACCCTAACCCTAACCCTAACCCATACACTATGCCGTACCCTCACCCGTACCCTAACCCGTACCCTAAGCCGTACCCTAACCCTAACCCTAACCCTAACCTATACACTACGCCGTACCCTCACCCGTACCCTAACCCGTACCCTAAGCCGTACCCTAACCCTAACCCTAACCCTAACCCATACCCTACGCCGTACCCTAAACCGTACCCTAACCCGTATTCTAAGCCGTACCCTAACCATAACCAACACCCTACACAGTACCCTCACCCGTACCCTCACCCGTACCCTAAGCCATACCCTAACCCTAACCCTAACCTATACACTACGCCATACCCTCACCCGTACCCTAACCCGTACCCTAAGCCGTACCCTAACCCTAACCCTAACCCTAAACTATACCCTACGCCGTAACCTCACCCGTACCCTAACCCGTACCCTAAGCCGTACCCTAACCCTAACCCTAACCCTAACCCTAACCCTAACCCATAGCGTACGCCATACCCTAACACGTACCCTAACACGTATCCTAAGCCGTACCCTAACCCTAACCAATACCCTACGCAGTATCCTCACCCATACCCTCACCCGTACCCTAAGGCGTACCCTAACCCTAACCCTAACCCTAAACCTAACCCTATCCCCTACCCTATGCCATACCCTCACCTGTACCCTATCCCATAACCTAAGCCGTACCATAACCCTAACACTAACCATAACCCTAACCCATAACCTACGCCGTACCCTCACCCATACCCTAACCCGTATCCTAAGACGTACCCTAACCCTAACCCTAACCCTAACCCTATCCCATAACCTACGCCGTACCCTCACCTGTACCCTAACACGTACCCTAAGACGTACGGTAACCCTAACCCTAACACTAACCCTAACCCTAACCCACACTCTACGCCGTACCCTAACCCGTACCCTAACACGTATCCTAAGACGTACCCTAACCCTAACCAATACCCTACCCAGTACCCTCACCCGTACCCTCACCCGTACCCTAAGCCATACCCTAAACCTAACACTAACCCTAACCCTAACCCTAACCCTAAACTACCCTTGATTGCTTTTGCCTCTATTAGATTTCCTAAGCACTAGTGTTTTAAGGAACAGGTTAAAAAGAAAATCCTAATGTGATTTTTTTATAATGTGTTTATTCTTTATCTTATCCTAGTGACTAAAATCTTCTCCATGGCTGGATCCCTAATAATATTCCTTTACGTGCTAAGTGGTATCTAGAGAGTGGGATAGGTTTAATAAATACCCTAATCCTAACGTGTACCCTAACCCTACCCCATACCCTAACCCTAACGCGTACCCTAACCCTAACCCAAAACCTAACCCTAACACGTACGCTAATCCTAACCCGTACCCTAAACCAATCGCTAACCCTAAAACTAACCCTAACCCTAACCCTAACCTTAACCCTTACCCTACGCCGTACCCTCACCCGTACCCTAACCCGTACTGTAAGACGTACCCTAACCCTAACCCTAACCCATACGCTACGCCGTACCCTCACCCGTACTCTAACCCGTATCCTAAGCCGTACCCTAACCCTAACCCTAACCCTAACCCTAACCCTAACCCATACCCTACGCCATACCCTAACCCGTACCCTAACCCGTATCCTAAGCCATATCCTAACCCTAAACAATACCCTACGCAGTACCCTCACCCGTACCCTCACCCGTACCCTAAGCCGTACCCTAACCCCAACCCTAACCCTGACTCTAACCCTAACCCCTACCCTACGCCGTACCCTCACCCGTACCCTATCCCATACGCTAAGCCGTACCCTAACCCTAACACTAACACTAACCCTAACCCTAACCCTAACCCATACCCTACGCCGTACCCTCACCCGTAACCTAACCCGTACCCTAAGCCGTACCCTAACCCTAACCCTAACCTATACACTACGCCGTACCCTCACCCGTACCCTAACCCGTACCCTAAGCCGTACCCTAACTCTAACCCTAACCCTAACCCTAACCCTTACCCATACCCTGCGCCGTACCCTAACCCATACAATAACCTGTATCCTAAGCCTTAACCTAACCCTAACCAATGACCTACACAGTACCCTCACCCGTACCCTAAGCCATACCCTGACCCTAACCCTAACACTAACCCTAACCCTAAACCCTACCCTATGCCGTACCCTCACCCATACCCTATCCCATACCCTAAGCCGTACCCTAACCCTAACACTAACCCTAACCCTAACCCTAACCCTAAACTACCCTTGACTGCTTTTGCCTCCATTAGAATTCCTAAGCACGAGTGTTTTAAGGAACAGGTTAAAAAGAAAATCCTAATGTGATTTTTTTATAATGTGTTTATTCTTTATCTTATCCTAGTGACGAAAATCTTCTCCATGGCTGGACCCTAAATAATATTCCTTTACGTGCTAAGTGGTATCTAGAGAGTGGGATAGGTTTAATAAATACCCTAATCCTAACGTGTACCCTAAACCTAACCCATACCCTAACCCTAACGCGTACCCTAACCGTAACCAAAACCCTAACCCGAACAAGTATGCTAATCCTAAACCTTACCCTAAACCAATCCCTAACCCTAAAACTAACCCTAACCCTAACCCTAACCCTAACCCATAACCTACGCCGTACCCTCACCCGTACCCTAACCCGTACCCTAAGCCGTACCCTAACCCTAACCCTAACCCTAACCCTAACCCATACCCTACGCCGTACCCTAAACCGTACCCTAACCCGTATTCTAAGCCGTACCCTAACCATAACCAAAACCCTAAACAGTACCCTCACCCGTACCCTCACCCGTACCCTAAGCCGTACCCTAACCCTAACCCTAACCCTAACCCCTACCCTACGCCGTACCCTCACCCGTACCCTATCCCATACCCTAAGCCGTACCCTAAACCTAACACTAACCCTAACCCTAACCCTAACACTAAACTACCCTTGATTGCTTTTGCCTCTATTAGATTTCCTAAGCACTAGTGTTTTAAGGAACAGGTTAAAAAGAAAATACTAATGTGATTTTTTTATAATGTGTTTATTCTTTATCTTATCCTAGTGACTAAAATCTTCTCCATGGCTGTATCCCTAATAATATTCGTTACGTGCTAAGTGGTATCTAGAGAGTGGGATAGGTTTAATAAATACCCTAATCCTAACGTGTACCCTAACCCTAACCCATACCCTAACCCTATTGCGTACCCTAACCCTAACCCAAACCCTAACCCTAACACGTACACTAATCCTAACCCGTACCATAAACCAATCCCTAACCCTAAAACTAACCCTAACCCTAACCCTAACCCTAACCCATACGCTACGCCGTACCCTCACCCATACCCTAACCCGTATCCTAAGCCGTACCCTAACCCTAAACCTAACCCTAACCTCTACCCTACGCCGTACACTCACCCGTACCCTAACCCGTACCCAAAGCCTTACCCTAACCCTAACCCTAACCCTCACCCATACCCAACGCCGTAACCTAACCCATATCCTAACCCGTATCCTAAGCCGTACCCTAACCCTAACCAATAACCTACGCAGTACCCTCACCAGTACCCTCACCCGTATCCTAAGCCCTACCCTAACCCTAACCCTAACCCTAACCCTAAACTACCCTTTACTGCTTTTGCCTCCTTTAGATTTCCTAAACACTAGTGTTTTAAAGAACAGGTTAAAAAGAAAATCCTAATGTGATTTTTTTATAATGTGTTTATTCTTTATCTTATCCTATTGACTAAAATCTTCTCCATGGCTGGACCCCAAATAATATTCCTTTACGTGCTAAGTGGTATCTAGAGAGTGGGATAGGTTTAATAAATACCCTAATCATAACGTGTACCCTAACCCTAACCCATACCCTAACCCTAACACGTACCCTAACCCTAACCCAAACCCTAACCCTAACACGTACGCTAATCCTAACCCGTACCCTAAACCAATCCCTAACCCTAAAACTAACCCTAACCCTAACCCTAACCCTAACCCATACACTACGCCGTACCCTCACCCGTACCCTAACCCGTACCCTAAGACGTACCCTAACCCTAACCCTAACCCTAACCTATACACTACGCCGTACCCTCACCCGTACCCTAACCCGTACCCTAAGCCGTACCCTAACCCTAACCCTAACCCTAACCCATACCCTACGCCGTACCCTAAACCGTACCCTAACCCGTATTCTAAGCCGTACCCTAACCATAACCAACACCCTACACAGTACCCTCACCCGTACCCTCACCCGTACCCTAAGCCATACCCTAACCCTAACCCTAACCTATACACTACGCCATACCCTCACCCGTACCCTAACCCGTACCCTAAGCCGTACCCTAACCCTAACCCTAACCCTAAACTATACCCTACGCCGTAACCTCACCCGTACCCTAACCCGTACCCTAAGCCGTACCCTAACCCTAACCCTAACCCTAACCCTAACCCTAACCCATAGCGTACGCCATACCCTAACACGTACCCTAACCCGTATCCTAAGCCGTACCCTAACCCTAACCAATACCCTACGCAGTATCCTCACCCATACCCTCACCCGTACCCTAAGGCGTACCCTAACCCTAACCCTAACCCTAAACCTAACCCTAACCCCTACCCTATGCCATACCCTCACCTGTACCCTATCCCATAACCTAAGCCGTACCATAACCCTAACACTAACCATAACCCTAACCCATAACCTACGCCGTACCCTCACCCATACCCTAACCCGTATCCTAAGACGTACCCTAACCCTAACCCTAACCCTATCCCTAACCCATAACCTACGCCCTACCCTCACCCGTACCCTAACACGTACCCTAAGACGTACGGTAACCCTAACCCTAACACTAACCCTAACCCTAACCCACACTCTACGCCGTACCCTAACCCGTACCCTAACACGTATCCTAAGCCGTACCCTAACCCTAACCAATACCCTACCCAGTACCCTCACCCGTACCCTCACCCGTACCCTAAGCCATACCCTAACCCTAACACTAACCCTAACCCTAACCCTAACCCTAAACTACCCTTGATTGCTTTTGCCTCTATTAGATTTCCTAAGCACTAGTGTTTTAAGGAACAGGTTAAAAAGAAAATCCTAATGTGATTTTTTTATAATGTGTTTATTCTTTATCTTATCCTAGTGACTAAAATCTTCTCCATGGCTGGATCCCTAATAATATTCCTTTACGTGCTAAGTGGTATCTAGAGAGTGGGATAGGTTTAATAAATACCCTAATCCTAACGTGTACCCTAACCCTACCCCATACCCTAACCCTAACGCGTACCCTAACCCTAACCCAAAACCTAACCCTAACACGTACGCTAATCCTAACCCGTACCCTAAACCAATCGCTAAACCTAAAACTAACCCTAACCCTAACCCTAACCTTAACCCTTACCCTACGCCGTACCCTCACCCGTACCCTAACCCGTACTGTAAGACGTACCCTAACCCTAACCCTAACCCATACGCTACGCCGTACCCTCACCCGTACTCTAACCCGTATCCTAAGCCGTACCCTAACCCTAACCCTAACCCTAACCCTAACCCTAACCCATACCCTACGCCATACCCTAACCCGTACCCTAACCCGTATCCTAAGCCATATCCTAACCCTAACCAATACCCTACGCAGTACCCTCACCCGTACCCTCACCCGTACCCTAAGCCGTACCCTAACCCCAACCCTAACCCTGACTCTAACCCTAACCCCTACCCTACGCCGTACCCTCACCCGTACCCTATCCCATACACTAAGCCGTACCCTAACCCTAACACTAACACTAACCCTAACCCTAACCCTAACCCATACCCTACGCCGTACCCTCACCCGTAACCTAACCCGTACCCTAAGCCGTACCCTAACCCTAACCCTAACCTATACACTACGCCGTACCCTCACCCGTACCCTAACCCGTACCCTAAGCCGTACCCTAACTCTAACCCTAACCCTAACCCTAACCCTTACCCATACCCTGCGCCGTACCCTAACCCATACAATAACCTGTATCCTAAGCCTTAACCTAACCCTAACCAATGACCTACACAGTACCCTCACCCGTACCCTAAGCCATACCCTGACCCTAACCCTAACACTAACCCTAACCCTAAACCCTACCCTATGCCGTACCCTCACCCATACCCTATCCCATACCCTAAGCCGTACCCTAACCCTAACACTAACCCTAACCCTAACCCTAACCCTAAACTACCCTTGACTGCTTTTGCCTCCATTAGAATTCCTAAGCACGAGTGTTTTAAGGAACAGGTTAAAAAGAAAATCCTAATGTGATTTTTTTATAATGTGTTTATTCTTTATCTTATCCTAGTGACGAAAATCTTCTCCATGGCTGGACCCTAAATAATATTCCTTTACGTGCTAAGTGGTATCTAGAGAGTGGGATAGGTTTAATAAATACCCTAATCCTAACGTGTACCCTAAACCTAACCCATACCCTAACCCTAACGCGTACCCTAACCGTAACCAAAACCCTAACCCGAACAAGTATGCTAATCCTAAACCTTACCCTAAACCAATCCCTAACCCTAAAACTAACCCTAACCCTAACCCTAACCCTAACCCATAACCTACGCCGTACCCTCACCCGTACCCTAACCCGTACCCTAAGCCGTACCCTAACCCTAACCCTAACCCTAACCCTAACCCTAACCCATACCCTACGCCGTACCCTAAACCGTACCCTAACCCGTATTCTAAGCCGTACCCTAACCATAACCAAAACCCTAAACAGTACCCTCACCCGTACCCTCACCCGTACCCTAAGCCGTACCCTAACCCTAACCCTAACCCTAACCCCTACCCTACGCCGTACCCTCACCCGTACCCTATCCCATACCCTAAGCCGTACCCTAAACCTAACACTAACCCTAACCCTAACCCTAACCCTAAACTACCCTTGATTGCTTTTGCCTCTATTAGATTTCCGAAGCACTAGTGTTTTAAGGAACAGGTTAAAAAGAAAATACTAATGTGATTTTTTTATAATGTGTTTATTCTTTATCTTATCCTAGTGACTAAAATCTTCTCCATGGCTGTATCCCTAATAATATTCGTTACGTGCTAAGTGGTATCTAGAGAGTGGGATAGGTTTAATAAATACCCTAATCCTAACGTGTACCCTAACCCTAACCCATACCCTAACCCTATTGCGTACCCTAACCCTAACCCAAACCCTAACCCTAACACGTACACTAATCCTAACCCGTACCATAAACCAATCCCTAACCCTAAAACTAACCCTAACCCTAACCCTAACCCTAACCCATACGCTACGCCGTACCCTCACCCATACCCTAACCCGTATCCTAAGCCGTACCCTAACCCTAAACCTAACCCTAACCTCTACCCTACGCCGTACACTCACCCGTACCCTAACCCGTACCCAAAGCCTTACCCTAACCCTAACCCTAACCCTCACCCATACCCAACGCCGTAACCTAACCCATATCCTAACCCGTATCCTAAGCCGTACCCTAACCCTAACCAATAACCTACGCAGTACCCTCACCAGTACCCTCACCCGTATCCTAAGCCCTACCCTAACCCTAACCCTAACCCTAACCCTAAACTACCCTTTACTGCTTTTGCCTCCTTTAGATTTCCTAAACACTAGTGTTTTAAAGAACAGGTTAAAAAGAAAATCCTAATGTGATTTTTTTATAATGTGTTTATTCTTTATCTTATCCTATTGACTAAAATCTTCTCCATGGCTGGACCCCAAATAATATTCCTTTACGTGCTAAGTGGTATCTAGAGAGTGGGATAGGTTTAATAAATACCCTAATCATAACGTGTACCCTAACCCTAACCCATACCCTAACCCTAACACGTACCCTAACCCTAACCCAAACCCTAACCCTAACACGTACGCTAATCCTAACCCGTACCCTAAACCAATCCCTAACCCTAAAACTAACCCTAACCCTAACCCTAACCCTAACCCATACACTACGCCGTACCCTCACCCGTACCCTAACCCGTACCCTAAGACGTACCCTAACCCTAACCCTAACCCTAACCTATACACTACGCCGTACCCTCACCCGTACCCTAACCCGTACCCTAAGCCGTACCCTAACCCTAACCCTAACCCTAACCCATACCCTACGCCGTACCCTAAACCGTACCCTAACCCGTATTCTAAGCCGTACCCTAACCATAACCAACACCCTACACAGTACCCTCACCCGTACCCTCACCCGTACCCTAAGCCATACCCTAACCCTAACCCTAACCTATACACTACGCCATACCCTCACCCGTACCCTAACCCGTACCCTAAGCCGTACCCTAACCCTAACCCTAACCCTAAACTATACCCTACGCCGTAACCTCACCCGTACCCTAACCCGTACCCTAAGCCGTACCCTAACCCTAACCCTAACCCTAACCCTAACCCTAACCCATAGCGTACGCCATACCCTAACACGTACCCTAACCCGTATCCTAAGCCGTACCCTAACCCTAACCAATACCCTACGCAGTATCCTCACCCATACCCTCACCCGTACCCTAAGGCGTACCCTAACCCTAACCCTAACCCTAAACCTAACCCTAACCCCTACCCTATGCCATACCCTCACCTGTACCCTATCCCATAACCTAAGCCGTACCATAACCCTAACACTAACCATAACCCTAACCCATAACCTACGCCGTACCCTCACCCATACCCTAACCCGTATCCTAAGACGTACCCTAACCCTAACCCTAACCCTATCCCTAACCCATAACCTACGCCCTACCCTCACCCGTACCCTAACACGTACCCTAAGACGTACGGTAACCCTAACCCTAACACTAACCCTAACCCTAACCCACACTCTACGCCGTACCCTAACCCGTACCCTAACACGTATCCTAAGCCGTACCCTAACCCTAACCAATACCCTACCCAGTACCCTCACCCGTACCCTCACCCGTACCCTAAGCCATACCCTAACCCTAACACTAACCCTAACCCTAACCCTAACCCTAAACTACCCTTGATTGCTTTTGCCTCTATTAGATTTCCTAAGCACTAGTGTTTTAAGGAACAGGTTAAAAAGAAAATCCTAATGTGATTTTTTTATAATGTGTTTATTCTTTATCTTATCCTAGTGACTAAAATCTTCTCCATGGCTGGATCCCTAATAATATTCCTTTACGTGCTAAGTGGTATCTAGAGAGTGGGATAGGTTTAATAAATACCCTAATCCTAACGTGTACCCTAACCCTACCCCATACCCTAACCCTAACGCGTACCCTAACCCTAACCCAAAACCTAACCCTAACACGTACGCTAATCCTAACCCGTACCCTAAACCAATCGCTAAACCTAAAACTAACCCTAACCCTAACCCTAACCTTAACCCTTACCCTACGCCGTACCCTCACCCGTACCCTAACCCGTACTGTAAGACGTACCCTAACCCTAACCCTAACCCATACGCTACGCCGTACCCTCACCCGTACTCTAACCCGTATCCTAAGCCGTACCCTAACCCTAACCCTAACCCTAACCCTAACCCTAACCCATACCCTACGCCATACCCTAACCCGTACCCTAACCCGTATCCTAAGCCATATCCTAACCCTAACCAATACCCTACGCAGTACCCTCACCCGTACCCTCACCCGTACCCTAAGCCGTACCCTAACCCCAACCCTAACCCTGACTCTAACCCTAACCCCTACCCTACGCCGTACCCTCACCCGTACCCTATCCCATACACTAAGCCGTACCCTAACCCTAACACTAACACTAACCCTAACCCTAACCCTAACCCATACCCTACGCCGTACCCTCACCCGTAACCTAACCCGTACCCTAAGCCGTACCCTAACCCTAACCCTAACCTATACACTACGCCGTACCCTCACCCGTACCCTAACCCGTACCCTAAGCCGTACCCTAACTCTAACCCTAACCCTAACCCTAACCCTTACCCATACCCTGCGCCGTACCCTAACCCATACAATAACCTGTATCCTAAGCCTTAACCTAACCCTAACCAATGACCTACACAGTACCCTCACCCGTACCCTAAGCCATACCCTGACCCTAACCCTAACACTAACCCTAACCCTAAACCCTACCCTATGCCGTACCCTCACCCATACCCTATCCCATACCCTAAGCCGTACCCTAACCCTAACACTAACCCTAACCCTAACCCTAACCCTAAACTACCCTTGACTGCTTTTGCCTCCATTAGAATTCCTAAGCACGAGTGTTTTAAGGAACAGGTTAAAAAGAAAATCCTAATGTGATTTTTTTATAATGTGTTTATTCTTTATCTTATCCTAGTGACGAAAATCTTCTCCATGGCTGGACCCTAAATAATATTCCTTTACGTGCTAAGTGGTATCTAGAGAGTGGGATAGGTTTAATAAATACCCTAATCCTAACGTGTACCCTAAACCTAACCCATACCCTAACCCTAACGCGTACCCTAACCGTAACCAAAACCCTAACCCGAACAAGTATGCTAATCCTAAACCTTACCCTAAACCAATCCCTAACCCTAAAACTAACCCTAACCCTAACCCTAACCCTAACCCATAACCTACGCCGTACCCTCACCCGTACCCTAACCCGTACCCTAAGCCGTACCCTAACCCTAACCCTAACCCTAACCCTAACCCTAACCCATACCCTACGCCGTACCCTAAACCGTACCCTAACCCGTATTCTAAGCCGTACCCTAACCATAACCAAAACCCTAAACAGTACCCTCACCCGTACCCTCACCCGTACCCTAAGCCGTACCCTAACCCTAACCCTAACCCTAACCCCTACCCTACGCCGTACCCTCACCCGTACCCTATCCCATACCCTAAGCCGTACCCTAAACCTAACACTAACCCTAACCCTAACCCTAACCCTAAACTACCCTTGATTGCTTTTGCCTCTATTAGATTTCCGAAGCACTAGTGTTTTAAGGAACAGGTTAAAAAGAAAATACTAATGTGATTTTTTTATAATGTGTTTATTCTTTATCTTATCCTAGTGACTAAAATCTTCTCCATGGCTGTATCCCTAATAATATTCGTTACGTGCTAAGTGGTATCTAGAGAGTGGGATAGGTTTAATAAATACCCTAATCCTAACGTGTACCCTAACCCTAACCCATACCCTAACCCTATTGCGTACCCTAACCCTAACCCAAACCCTAACCCTAACACGTACACTAATCCTAACCCGTACCCTAAACCAATCCCTAACCCTAAAACTAACCCTAACCCTAACCCTAACCCTAACCCATACGCTACGCCGTACCCTCACCCATACCCTAACCCGTATCCTAAGCCGTACCCTAACCCTAAACCTAACCCTAACCTCTACCCTACGCCGTACCCTCACCCGTACCCTAACCCGTACCCAAAGCCTTACCCTAACCCTAACCCTAACCCTCACCCATACCCAACGCCGTAACCTAACCCATATCCTAACCCGTATCCTAAGCCGTACCCTAACACTAACCAATAACCTACGCAGTACCCTCACCAGTACCCTCACCCGTATCCTAAGCCCTACCCTAACCCTAACCCTAACCCTAACCCTAAACTACCCTTTACTGCTTTTGCCTCCTTTAGATTTCCTAAACACTAGTGTTTTAAAGAACAGGTTAAAAAGAAAATCCTAATGTGATTTTTTTATAATGTGTTTATTCTTTATCTTATCCTATTGACTAAAATCTTCTCCATGGCTGGACCCCAAATAATATTCCTTTACGTGCTAAGTGGTATCTAGAGAGTGGGATAGGTTTAATAAATACCCTAATCATAACGTGTACCCTAACCCTAACCCATACCCTAACCCTAACACGTACCCTAACCCTAACCCAAACCCAAACCCTAACACGTACGCTAATCCTAACCCGTACCCTAAACCAATCCCTAACCCTAAAACTAACCCTAACCCTAACCCTAACCCTAACCCATACACTACGCCGTACCCTCACCCGTACCCTAACCCGTACCCTAAGACGTACCCTAACCCTAACCCTAACCCTAACCTATACACTACGCCGTACCCTCACCCGTACCCTAAACCGTACCCTAACCCGTATTCTAAGCCGTACCCTAACCATAACCAACACCCTACACAGTACCCTCACCCGTACCCTCACCCGTACCCTAAGCCATACCCTAACCCTAACCCTAACCTATACACTACGCCATACCCTCACCCGTACCCTAACCCGTACCCTAAGCCGTACCCTAACCCTAACCCTAACCCTAAACTATACCCTACGCCGTAACCTCACCCGTACCCTAACCCGTACCCTAAGCCGTACCCTAACCCTAACCCTAACCCTAACCCTAACCCTAACCCATAGCGTACGCCATACCCTAACACGTACCCTAACCCGTATCCTAAGCCGTACCCTAACCCTAACCAATACCCTACGCAGTATCCTCACCCATACCCTCACCCGTACCCTAAGGCGTACCCTAACCCTAACCCTAACCCTAAACCTAACCCTAACCCCTACCCTATGCCATACCCTCACCTGTACCCTATCCCATAACCTAAGCCGTACCATAACCCTAACACTAACCATAACCCTAACCCATAACCTACGCCGTACCCTCACCCATACCCTAACCCGTATCCTAAGACGTACCCTAACCCTAACCCTAACCCTAACCCTAACCCATAACCTACGCCCTACCCTCACCCGTACCCTAACACGTACCCTAAGACGTACGGTAACCCTAACCCTAACACTAACCCTAACCCTAACCCACACTCTACGCCGTACCCTAACCCGTACCCTAACACGTATCCTAAGCCGTACCCTAACCCTAACCAATACCCTACCCAGTACCCTCACCCGTACCCTCACCCGTACCCTAAGCCATACCCTAACCCTAACACTAACCCTAACCCTAACCCTAACCCTAAACTACCCTTGATTGCTTTTGCCTCTATTAGATTTCCTAAGCACTAGTGTTTTAAGGAACAGGTTAAAAAGAAAATCCTAATGTGATTTTTTTATAATGTGTTTATTCTTTATCTTATCCTAGTGACTAAAATCTTCTCCATGGCTGGATCCCTAATAATATTCCTTTACGTGCTAAGTGGTATCTAGAGAGTGGGATAGGTTTAATAAATACCCTAATCCTAACGTGTACCCTAACACTACCCCATACCCTAACCCTAACGCGTACCCTAACCCTAACCCAAAACCTAACCCTAACACGTACGCTAATCCTAACCCGTACCCTAAACCAATCGCTAACCCTAAAACTAACCCTAACCCTAACCCTAACCTTAACCCTTACCCTACGCCGTACCCTCACCCGTACCCTAACCCGTACTGTAAGACGTACCCTAACCCTAACCCTAACCCATACGCTACGCCGTACCCTCACCCGTACTCTAACCCGTATCCTAAGCCGTACCCTAACCCTAACCCTAACCCTAACCCTAACCCTAACCCATACCCTACGCCATACCCTAACCCGTACCCTAACCCGTATCCTAAGCCATATCCTAACCCTAAACAATACCCTACGCAGTACCCTCACCCGTACCCTCACCCGTACCCTAAGCCGTACCCTAACCCCAACCCTAACCCTGACTCTAACCCTAACCCCTACCCTACGCCGTACCCTCACCCGTACCCTATCCCATACGCTAAGCCGTACCCTAACCCTAACACTAACACTAACCCTAACCCTAACCCTAACCCATACCCTACGCCGTACCCTCACCCGTAACCTAACCCGTACCCTAAGCCGTACCCTAACCCTAACCCTAACCTATACACTACGCCGTACCCTCACCCGTACCCTAACCCGTACCCTAAGCCGTACCCTAACTCTAACCCTAACCCTAACCCTAACCCTTACCCATACCCTGCGCCATACCCTAACCCATACAATAACCTGTATCCTAAGCCTTAACCTAACCCTAACCAATGACCTACACAGTACCCTCACCCGTACCCTAAGCCATACCCTGACCCTAACCCTAACACTAACCCTAACCCTAAACCCTACCCTATGCCGTACCCTCACCCATACCCTATCCCATACCCTAAGCCGTACCCTAACACTAACACTAACCCTAACCCTAACCCTAACCCTAAACTACCCTTGATTGCTTTTGCCTCCATTAGAATTCCTAAGCACGAGTGTTTTAAGGAACAGGTTAAAAAGAAAATCCTAATGTGATTTTTTTATAATGTGTTTATTCTTTATCTTATCCTAGTGACGAAAATCTTCTCCATGGCTGGACCCTAAATAATATTCCTTTACGTGCTAAGTGGTATCTAGAGAGTGGGATAGGTTTAATAAATACCCTAATCCTAACGTGTACCCTAAACCTAACCCATACCCTAACCCTAACGCGTACCCTAACCGTAAACAAAACCCTAACCCGAACAAGTATGCTAATCCTAAACCTTACCCTAAACCAATCCCTAACCCTAAAACTAACCCTAACCCTAACCCTAACCCTAACCCATAACCTACGCCGTACCCTCACCCGTACCCTAACCCGTACCCTAAGCCGTACCCTAACCCTAACCCTAACCCTAACCCTAACCCTAACCCATACCCTACGCCGTACCCTAAACCGTACCCTAACCCGTATTCTAAGCCGTACCCTAACCATAACCAAAACCCTAAACAGTACCCTCACCCGTACCCTCACCCGTACCCTAAGCCGTACCCTAACCCTAACCCTAACCCTAACCCCTACCCTATGCCGTACCCTCACCCGTACCCTATCCCATACCCTAAGCCGTACCCTAAACCTAACACTAACCCTAACCCTAACCCTAACCCTAAACTACCCTTGATTGCTTTTGCCTCTATTAGATTTCCTAAGCACTAGTGTTTTAAGGAACAGGTTAAAAAGAAAATACTAATGTGATTTTTTTATAATGTGTTTATTCTTTATCTTATCCTAGTGACTAAAATCTTCTCCATGGCTGTATCCCTAATAATATTCGTTACGTGCTAAGTGGTATCTAGAGAGTGGGATAGGTTTAATAAATACCCTAATCCTAACGTGTACCCTAACCCTAACCCATACCCTAACCCTAACGCGTACCCTAACCCTAACCCAAAAGCTAACCCTAACACGTACGCTAATCCTAACCCGTACCCTAAACCAAACCCTAACCCTAAAACTAACCCTAACCCTAACCCTAACCCTAACCCTTACCCTACACCGTACCCTCACCCGTACCCTAACCCGTACCCTAAGACGTACCCTAACACTAACCCTAACCCATACACTACGCCGTACCCTCACCCGTACCCTAACCCGTATCCTAAGCCGTACCCTAACCCTAACCCTAACCCTAACCCTAACCCTAACCCATACCCTACGCCATACCCTAACCCGTACACTAACCCGTATCCTAAGCCATATCCTAACCCTAACCAATACCCTACGCAGTACCCTCACCCGTACCCTCACCCGTACCCTAAGCCGTACCCTAACCCCAACCCTAACCCTAACTCTAACCCTAACCCCTACCCTACGCCGTACCCTCACCCGTACCCTATCCCATACGCTAAGCCGTACCCTAACCCTAACACTAACACTAACCCTAACCCTAACCCTAAACCATACCCTACGCCGTACCCTCACCCGTAACCTAACCCGTACCCTAAGCCGTACCCTAACCCTAACCCTAACCTATACACTACGCCGTACCCTCACCCGTACCCTAACCCGTACCCTAAGCCGTACCCTAACTCTAACCCTAACCCTAACCCTTACCCATACCCTGCACCGTACCCTAACCCATACAATAACCTGTATCCTAAGCCTTAACCTAACCCTAACCAATGACCTACACAGTACCCTCACCCGTACCCTAAGCCATACCCTAACCCTAACCCTAACACTAACCCTAACCCTAAACCCTACCCTACGCCGTACCCTCACCCGTACCCTATCCCATACCCTAAGCCGTACCCTAACCCTAACACTAACCCTAACCCTAACCCTAACCCTAAACTACCCTTGACTGCTTTTGCCTCCATTAGATTTCCTAAGCACTAGTGTTTTAAGGAACAGGTTAAAAAGAAAATCCTAATGTGATTTTTTTATAATGTGTTTATTCTTTATCTTATCCTAGTAACGAAAATCTTCTCCATGGCTGGACCCTAAATAATATTCCTTTACGTGCTAAATGGTATCTAGAGAGTGGGATAGGTTTAATAAATACCCTAATCCTAACGTGTACCCTAACCCTAACCCACACCCTAACCCTATTGCGTACCCTAACCCTAACCCAAACCCTAACCCTAACACGTACACTAATCCTAACCCGTACCCTAAACCAATCCCTAACCCTAAAACTAACCCTAAACCTAACCCTAACCCTAACCCATACGCTACGCCGTACCCTCACCCATACCCTAACCCGTATCCTAAGCCGTACCCTAACCCTAAACCTAACCCTAACCTCTACCCTACGCCGTACCCTCACCCGTACCCTAACCTGTACCCAAAGCCTTACCCTAACCCTAACCCTAACCTTCACCCATACCCAACGCCGTAACCTAACCCATATCCTAACCCGTATCCTAAGCCGTACCCTAACCCTAACCAATAACCTACGCAGTACCCTCACCAGTACCCTCACCCGTATCCTAAGCCCTACCCTAACCCTAACCCTAACCCTAAACTACCCTTTACTGCTTTTGCCTCCTTTAGATTTCCTAAACACTAGTGTTTTAAAGAACAGGTTAAAAAGAAAATCCTAATGTGATTTTTTTATAATGTGTTTATTCTTTATCTGATCCTAGTGACTAAAATCTTCTCCATGGCTCGACCCCAAATAATATTCCTTTACGTGCTAAGTGGTATCTAGAGAGTGGGATAGGTTTAATAAATACCCTAATCATAACGTGTACCCTAACCCTAACCCATACCCTAACCCTAACACGTACCCTAACCCTAACCCAAACCCTAACCCTAACACGTACGCTAATCCTAACCCGTACCCTAAACCAATCCCTAACCCTAAAACTAACCCTAACCCTAACCCTAACCCTAACCCATACACTACGCCGTACCCTCACCCGTACCCTAACCCGTACCCTAAGCCGTACCCTAACCCTAACCCTAACCCTAACCTATACACTACGCCGTACCCTCACCCGTACCCTAACCCGTACCCTAAGCCGTACCCTAACCCTAACCCTAACCCTAACCCTAACCCTAACCCATACCCTACGCCGTACCCTAAACCGTACCCTAACCCGTATTCTAAGCCGTACCCTAACCATAACCAACACCCTACACAGTACCCTCACCCGTACCCTCACCCGTACCCTAAGCCATACCCTAACCCTAACACTAACCTATACACTACGCCATACCCTCACCCGTACCCTAACCCGTACCCTAAGCCGTACCCTAACCCTAACCCTAACCCTAAACTATACCCTACGCCGTAACCTCACCCGTACCCTAACCCGTACCCTAAGCCGTACCCTAAC
Source organism: Eubalaena glacialis (assembly GCF_028564815.1). Taxonomy (NCBI): domain Eukaryota; kingdom Metazoa; phylum Chordata; class Mammalia; order Artiodactyla; family Balaenidae; genus Eubalaena; species Eubalaena glacialis. The sequence goes on from NW_026871257.1 coordinate 70,674, forward strand.
CCTAACCCTAACCCTAACCCTAACCCTAACCCATAGCGTACGACATACCCTAACACGTACCCTAACCCGTATCCTAAGCCGTACCCTAACCCTAACCAATACCCTACGCAGTATCCTCACCCATACCCTCACCCGTACCCTAAGGCGTACCCTAACCCTAAACCTAACCCTAACCCCTACCCTATGCCATACCCTCACCTGTACCCTATCCCATAATCTAAGCCGTACCATAACCCTAACACTAACCATAACCCTAACCCATAACCTACGCCGTACCCTCACCCATACCCTAACCCGTATCCTAAGACGTACCCTAACCCTAACCCTAACCCATAACCTACGCCGTACCCTCACCCGTACCCTAACACGTACCCTAAGACGTACGGTAACCCTAACCCTAACACTAACCCTAACCCTAACCCACACTCTACGCCGTACCCTAACCCGTACCCTAACACGTATCCTAAGCCGTACCCTAACCCTAACCAATACCCTACCCAGTACCCTCACCCGTACCCTCACCCGTACCCTAAGCCATACCCTAACCCTAACACTAACCCTAACCCTAACCCTAACCCTAAACTACCCTTGATTGCTTTTGCCTCTATTAGATTTCCTAAGCACTAGTGTTTTAAGGAACAGGTTAAAAAGAAAATCCTAATGTGATTTTTTTATAATGTGTTTATTCTTTATCTTATCCTAGTGACTAAAATCTTCTCCATGGCTGGATCCCTAATAATATTCCTTTACGTGCTAAGTGGTATCTAGAGAGTGGGATAGGATTAATAAATACCCTAATCCTAACGTGTACCCTAACCCTACCCCATACCCTAACCCTAACGCGTACCCTAACCCTAACCCAAAACCTAACCCTAACACGTACGCTAATCCTAACCCGTACCCTAAACCAATCGCTAACCCTAAAACTAACCCTAACCCTAACCCTAACCTTAACACTTACCCTACGCCGTACCCTCACCCGTACCCTAACCCGTACTCTAAGACGTACCCTAACCCTAACCCTAACACATACCCTACGCCATACCCTAACCCGTACCCTAACCCGTATCCTAAGCCATATCCTAACCCTAACCAATACCCTACGCAGTACCCTCACCCGTACCCTAAGCCGTACCCTAACCCCAACCCTAACCCTGACTCTAACCCTAACCCCTACCCTACGCCGTACCCTAACCCGTACCCTATCCCATACGCTAAGCCGTACCCTAACCCTAACACTAACACTAACCCTAACCCTAACCCTAACCCATACCCTACGCCGTACCCTCACCCGTAACCTAACCCGTACCCTAAGCCGTACCCTAACCCTAACCCTAACCTATACACTACGCCGTACCCTCACCCGTACCCTAACCCGTACCCTAAGCCGTACCCTAACTCTAACCCTAACCCTAACCCTAAACCTTACCCATACCCTGCGCCGTACCCTAACCCATACAATAACCTGTATCCTAAGCCTTAACCTAACCCTAACCAATGACCTACACAGTACCCTCACCCGTACCCTAAGCCATACCCTAACCCTAACCCTAACACTAACCCTAACCCTAAACCCTACCCTATGCCGTACCCTCACCCATACCCTATCCCATACCCTAAGCCGTACCCTAACCCTAACACTAACCCTAACCCTAACCCTAACCCTAAACTACCCTTGACTGCTTTTGCCTCCATTAGATTTCCTAAGCACTAGTGTTTTAAGGAACAGGTTAAAAAGAAAATCCTAATGTGATTTTTTTATAATGTGTTTATTCTTTATCTTATCCTAGTGACTAAAATCTTCTCCATGGCTGGACCCTAAATAATATTCCTTTACGTGCTAAGTGGTATCTAGAGAGTGGGATAGGTTTAATAAATACCCTAATCCTAACGCGTACCCTAACCCTAACCCATACCCTAACCCTAACGCGTACCCTAACCCTAACCTAAACCCTAACCCTAACACGTACGCTAATCCTAACCCGTACCCTAAACCAATCCCTAACCCTAAAACTAACCCTAACCCTAACCCTAACCCTAACCCATACGCTACGCCGTACCCTCACCCATACCCTAACCCGTATCCTAAGCCGTACCCTAACCCTAAACCTAACCCTAACCCCTACCCTACGCCGTACCCTCACCCGTACCCTAACCCGTACCAAAAGCCTTACCCTAACCCTAACCCTAACCCTCACCCATACCCAACGCCGTAACCTAACCCATATCCTAACCCGTATCCTAAGCCGTACCCTAACCCTAACCAATAACCTACGCAGTACCCTCACCAGTAACCTCACCCGTATTCTAAGCCCTACCCTAACCCTAACCCTAACCCTAACCCTAAACTACCCTTTACTGCTTTTGCCTCCATTAGATTTCCTAAACACTAGTGTTTTAAGGAACAGGTTAAAAAGAAAACCTTATGTGATTTTTTTATAATATGTTTATTCCTTATCTTATCCTAGTGACTAAAATTTTCTCCATGGCTGAATTCCAAATAATATTCCTTTACGTGCTAAGTGGTATCTAGAGAGTGGGATAGGTTTAATAAATACCCTAATCCTAACGTGTACCCTAAACCTAACCCATACCCTAACCCTAACGCGTACCCTAACCCTAACCAAAACCCTAACCCGAACAAGTATGCTAATCCTAACCCGTACCCTAAACCAATCCCTAACCCTAAAACTAACCCTAACCCTTACCCTAACCCTAACCCTAACCCTAACCCATAACCTACGCCGTACCCTCACCCGTACCCTAAACCGTATCCTAAGCCGTACCCTAACCCTAACCCTAACCCTAACCCTAACCGCTACCCTACGCCGTACCCTATCCCATACCCTAAGCGGTACCCTAAACCTAACACTAACCCTAAACCTAACCCTAACCCCTACCCTACGCCGTAAACTCACCCGTAACCTATCCCATACCCTAAGCCGTACCCTAACCCTAACACTAACCCTAACCCTAAACCTAACCCCTACCCTACGCCGTACCCTCACCCGTACCCTATCCCATACCCTAAGCCGTACCCTAACCCTAACCCTAACCCTAACCTATACACTACGCCATACCCTCACCCGTACCCTAACCCTTACCCTAAGCCGTACCCTAACCATAACCAACACCCTACACAGTACCCTCACCCGTACCCTCACCCGTACCCTAAGCCATACCCTAACCCTAACCCTAACCTATACACTACGCCATACCCTCACCCGTACCCTAACCCGTACCCTAAGCCGTACCCTAACCCTAACCCTAACCCTAAACTATACCCTACGCCGTAACCTCACCCGTACCCTAACCCGTACCCTAAGCCGTACCCTAACCCTAACCCTAACCCTAACCCTAACCCTAACCCATAGCGTACGCCATACCCTAACACGTACCCTAACCCGTATCCTAAGCCGTACCCTAACCCTAACCAATACCCTACGCAGTATCCTCACCCATACCCTCACCCGTACCCTAAGGCGTACCCTAACCCTAACCCTAACCCTAAACCTAACCCTAACCCCTACCCTATGCCATACCCTCACCTGTACCCTATCCCATAACCTAAGCCGTACCATAACCCTAACACTAACCATAACCCTAACCCATAACCTACGCCGTACCCTCACCCATACCCTAACCCGTATCCTAAGACGTACCCTAACCCTAACCCTAACCCTAACCCTAACCCATAACCTACGCCCTACCCTCACCCGTACCCTAACACGTACCCTAAGACGTACGGTAACCCTAACCCTAACACTAACCCTAACCCTAACCCACACTCTACGCCGTACCCTAACCCGTACCCTAACACGTATCCTAAGCCGTACCCTAACCCCAACCGTAACCCTGACTCTAACCCTAACCCCTACCCTACGCCGTACCCTCACCCGTACCCTATCCCATACACTAAGCCGTACCCTAACCCTAACACTAACACTAACCCTAACCCTAACCCTAACCCATACCCTACGCCGTACCCTCACCCGTAACCTAACCCGTACCCTAAGCCGTACCCTAACCCTAACCCTAACCTATACACTACGCCGTACCCTCACCCGTACCCTAACCCGTACCCTAAGCCGTACCCTAACTCTAACCCTAACCCTAACCCTAACCCTTACCCATACCCTGCGCCGTACCCTAACCCATACAATAACCTGTATCCTAAGCCTTAACCTAACCCTAACCAATGACCTACACAGTACCCTCACCCGTACCCTAAGCCATACCCTGACCCTAACCCTAACACTAACCCTAACCCTAAACCCTACCCTATGCCGTACCCTCACCCATACCCTATCCCATACCCTAAGCCGTACCCTAACACTAACACTAACCCTAACCCTAACCCTAACCCTAAACTACCCTTGACTGCTTTTGCCTCCATTAGAATTCCTAAGCACGAGTGTTTTAAGGAACAGGTTAAAAAGAAAATCCTAATGTGATTTTTTTATAATGTGTTTATTCTTTATCTTATCCTAGTGACGAAAATCTTCTCCATGGCTGGACCCTAAATAATATTCCTTTACGTGCTAAGTGGTATCTAGAGAGTGGGATAGGTTTAATAAATACCCTAATCCTAACGTGTACCCTAAACCTAACCCATACCCTAACCCTAACGCGTACCCTAACCGTAAACAAAACCCTAACCCGAACAAGTATGCTAATCCTAAACCTTACCCTAAACCAATCCCTAACCCTAAAACTAACCCTAACCCTAACCCTAACCCTAACCCATAACCTACGCCGTACCCTCACCCGTACCCTAACCCGTACCCTAAGCCGTACCCTAACCCTAACCCTAACCCTAACCCTAACCCTAACCCATACCCTACGCCGTACCCTAAACCGTACCCTAACCCGTATTCTAAGCCGTACCCTAACCATAACCAAAACCCTAAACAGTACCCTCACCCGTACCCTCACCCGTACCCTAAGCCGTACCCTAACCCTAACCCTAACCCTAACCCCTACCCTATGCCGTACCCTCACCCGTACCCTATCCCATACCCTAAGCCGTACCCTAAACCTAACACTAACCCTAACCCTAACCCTAACCCTAAACTACCCTTGATTGCTTTTGCCTCTATTAGATTTCCTAAGCACTAGTGTTTTAAGGAACAGGTTAAAAAGAAAATACTAATGTGATTTTTTTATAATGTGTTTATTCTTTATCTTATCCTAGTGACTAAAATCTTCTCCATGGCTGTATCCCTAATAATATTCGTTACGTGCTAAGTGGTATCTAGAGAGTGGGATAGGTTTAATAAATACCCTAATCCTAACGTGTACCCTAACCCTAACCCATACCCTAACCCTAACGCGTACCCTAACCCTAACCCAAAAGCTAACCCTAACACGTACGCTAATCCTAACCCGTACCCTAAACCAAACCCTAACCCTAAAACTAACCCTAACCCTAACCCTAACCCTAACCCTTACCCTACACCGTACCCTCACCCGTACCCTAACCCGTACCCTAAGACGTACCCTAACACTAACCCTAACCCATACACTACGCCGTACCCTCACCCGTACCCTAACCCGTATCCTAAGCCGTACCCTAACCCTAACCCTAACCCTAACCCTAACCCTAACCCATACCCTACGCCATACCCTAACCCGTACACTAACCCGTATCCTAAGCCATATCCTAACCCTAACCAATACCCTACGCAGTACCCTCACCCGTACCCTCACCCGTACCCTAAGCCGTACCCTAACCCCAACCCTAACCCTAACTCTAACCCTAACCCCTACCCTACGCCGTACCCTCACCCGTACCCTATCCCATACGCTAAGCCGTACCCTAACCCTAACACTAACACTAACCCTAACCCTAACCCTAAACCATACCCTACGCCGTACCCTCACCCGTAACCTAACCCGTACCCTAAGCCGTACCCTAACCCTAACCCTAACCTATACACTACGCCGTACCCTCACCCGTACCCTAACCCGTACCCTAAGCCGTACCCTAACTCTAACCCTAACCCTAACCCTTACCCATACCCTGCACCGTACCCTAACCCATACAATAACCTGTATCCTAAGCCTTAACCTAACCCTAACCAATGACCTACACAGTACCCTCACCCGTACCCTAAGCCATACCCTAACCCTAACCCTAACACTAACCCTAACCCTAACCCCTACCCTACGCCGTACCCTCACCCGTACCCTATCCCATACCCTAAGCCGTACCCTAACCCTAACACTAACCCTAACCCTAACCCTAACCCTAAACTACCCTTGACTGCTTTTGCCTCCATTAGATTTCCTAAGCACTAGTGTTTTAAGGAACAGGTTAAAAAGAAAATCCTAATGTGATTTTTTTATAATGTGTTTATTCTTTATCTTATCCTAGTAACGAAAATCTTCTCCATGGCTGGACCCTAAATAATATTCCTTTACGTGCTAAATGGTATCTAGAGAGTGGGATAGGTTTAATAAATACCCTAATCCTAACGTGTACCCTAACCCTAACCCACACCCTAACCCTATTGCGTACCCTAACCCTAACCCAAACCCTAACCCTAACACGTACACTAATCCTAACCCGTACCCTAAACCAATCCCTAACCCTAAAACTAACCCTAACCCTAACCCTAACCCTAACCCATACGCTACGCCGTACCCTCACCCATAACCTAACCCGTATCCTAAGCCGTACCCTAACCCTAAACCTAACCCTAACCTCTACCCTACGCCGTACCCTCACCCGTACCCTAACCTGTACCCAAAGCCTTACCCTAACCCTAACCCTAACCTTCACCCATACCCAACGCCGTAACCTAACCCATATCCTAACCCGTATCCTAAGCCGTACCCTAACCCTAACCAATAACCTACGCAGTACCCTCACCAGTACCCTCACCCGTATCCTAAGCCCTACCCTAACCCTAACCCTAACCCTAACCCTAAACTACCCTTTACTGCTTTTGCCTCCTTTAGATTTCCTAAACACTAGTGTTTTAAAGAACAGGTTAAAAAGAAAATCCTAATGTGATTTTTTTATAATGTGTTTATTCTTTATCTGATCCTAGTGACTAAAATCTTCTCCATGGCTCGACCCCAAATAATATTCCTTTACGTGCTAAGTGGTATCTAGAGAGTGGGATAGGTTTAATAAATACCCTAATCATAACGTGTACCCTAACCCTAACCCATACCCTAACCCTAACACGTACCCTAACCCTAACCCAAACCCTAACCCTAACACGTACGCTAATCCTAACCCGTACCCTAAACCAATCCCTAACCCTAAAACTAACCCTAACCCTAACCCTAACCCTAACCCATACACTACGCCGTACCCTCACCCGTACCCTAACCCGTACCCTAAGCCGTACCCTAACCCTAACCCTAACCCTAACCTATACACTACGCCGTACCCTCACCCGTACCCTAACCCGTACCCTAAGCCGTACCCTAACCCTAACCCTAACCCTAACCCTAACCCTAACCCATACCCTACGCCGTACCCTAAACCGTACCCTAACCCGTATTCTAAGCCGTACCCTAACCATAACCAACACCCTACACAGTACCCTCACCCGTACCCTCACCCGTACCCTAAGCCATACCCTAACCCTAACACTAACCTATACACTACGCCATACCCTCACCCGTACCCTAACCCGTACCCTAAGCCGTACCCTAACCCTAACCCTAACCCTAAACTATACCCTACGCCGTAACCTCACCCGTACCCTAACCCGTACCCTAAGCCGTACCCTAACCCTAACCCTAACCCTAACCCTAACCCTAACCCATAGCGTACGACATACCCTAACACGTACCCTAACCCGTATCCTAAGCCGTACCCTAACCCTAACCAATACCCTACGCAGTATCCTCACCCATACCCTCACCCGTACCCTAAGGCGTACCCTAACCCTAAACCTAACCCTAACCCCTACCCTATGCCATACCCTCACCTGTACCCTATCCCATAACCTAAGCCGTACCATAACCCTAACACTAACCATAACCCTAACCCATAACCTACGCCGTACCCTCACCCATACCCTAACCCGTATCCTAAGACGTACCCTAACCCTAACCCTAACCCATAACCTACGCCGTACCCTCACCCGTACCCTAACACGTACCCTAAGACGTACGGTAACCCTAACCCTAACACTAACCCTAACCCTAACCCACACTCTACGCCGTACCCTAACCCGTACCCTAACACGTATCCTAAGCCGTACCCTAACCCTAACCAATACCCTACCCAGTACCCTCACCCGTACCCTCACCCGTACCCTAAGCCATACCCTAACCCTAACACTAACCCTAACCCTAACCCTAACCCTAAACTACCCTTGATTGCTTTTGCCTCTATTAGATTTCCTAAGCACTAGTGTTTTAAGGAACAGGTTAAAAAGAAAATCCTAATGTGATTTTTTTATAATGTGTTTATTCTTTATCTTATCCTAGTGACTAAAATCTTCTCCATGGCTGGATCCCTAATAATATTCCTTTACGTGCTAAGTGGTATCTAGAGAGTGGGATAGGATTAATAAATACCCTAATCCTAACGTGTACCCTAACCCTACCCCATACCCTAACCCTAACGCGTACCCTAACCCTAACCCAAAACCTAACCCTAACACGTACGCTAATCCTAACCCGTACCCTAAACCAATCGCTAACCCTAAAACTAACCCTAACCCTAACCCTAACCTTAACCCTTACCCTACGCCGTACCCTCACCCGTACCCTAACCCGTACTCTAAGACGTACCCTAACCCTAACCCTAACCCATACCCTACGCCATACCCTAACCCGTACCCTAACCCGTATCCTAAGCCATATCCTAACCCTAACCAATACCCTACGCAGTACCCTCACCCGTACCCTAAGCCGTACCCTAACCCCAACCCTAACCCTGACTCTAACCCTAACCCCTACCCTACGCCGTACCCTAACCCGTACCCTATCCCATACGCTAAGCCGTACCCTAACCCTAACACTAACACTAACCCTAACCCTAACCCTAACCCATACCCTACGCCGTACCCTCACCCGTAACCTAACCCGTACCCTAAGCCGTACCCTAACACTAACCCTAACCTATACACTACGCCGTACCCTCACCCGTACCCTAACCCGTACCCTAAGCCGTACCCTAACTCTAACCCTAACCCTAACCCTAACCCTTACCCATACCCTGCGCCGTACCCTAACCCATACAATAACCTGTATCCTAAGCCTTAACCTAACCCTAACCAATGACCTACACAGTACCCTCACCCGTACCCTGAGCCATACCCTAACCCTAACCCTAACACTAACCCTAACCCTAAACCCTACCCTATGCCGTACCCTCACCCATACCCTATCCCATACCCTAAGCCGTACCCTAACCCTAACACTAACCCTAACCCTAACCCTAACCCTAAACTACCCTTGACTGCTTTTGCCTCCATTAGATTTCCTAAGCACTAGTGTTTTAAGGAACAGGTTAAAAAGAAAATCCTAATGTGATTTTTTTATAATGTGTTTATTCTTTATCTTATCCTAGTGACTAAAATCTTCTCCATGGCTGGACCCTAAATAATATTCCTTTACGTGCTAAGTGGTATCTAGAGAGTGGGATAGGTTTAATAAATACCCTAATCCTAACGCGTACCCTAACCCTAACCCATACCCTAACCCTAACGCGTACCCTAACCCTAACCTAAACCCTAACCCTAACACGTACGCTAATCCTAACCCGTACCCTAAACCAATCCCTAACCCTAAAACTAACCCTAACCCTAACCCTAACCCTAACCCATACGCTACGCCGTACCCTCACCCATACCCTAACCCGTATCCTAAGCCGTACCCTAACCCTAAACCTAACCCTAACCCCTACCCTACGCCGTACCCTCACCCGTACCCTAACCCGTACCAAAAGCCTTACCCTAACCCTAACCCTAACCCTCACCCATACCCAACGCCGTAACCTAACCCATATCCTAACCCGTATCCTAAGCCGTACCCTAACCCTAACCAATAACCTACGCAGTACCCTCACCAGTAACCTCACCCGTATCCTAAGCCCTACCCTAACCCTAACCCTAACCCTAACCCTAAACTACCCTTTACTGCTTTTGCCTCCATTAGATTTCCTAAACACTAGTGTTTTAAGGAACAGGTTAAAAAGAAAACCTTATGTGATTTTTTTATAATATGTTTATTCCTTATCTTATCCTAGTGACTAAAATTTTCTCCATGGCTGAATTCCAAAGAATATTCCTTTACGTGCTAAGTGGTATCTAGAGAGTGGGATAGGTTTAATAAATACCCTAATCTTAACGTGTACCCTAAACCTAACCCATACCCTAACCCTAACGCATACCCTAACCCTAACCAAAACCCTAACCCGAACAAGTATGCTAATCCTAACCCGTACCCTAAACCAATCCCTAACCCTAAAACTAACCCTAACCCTAACCCTAACCCTAAACCTAACCCTAACCCATAACCTACGCCGTACCCTCACCCGTACCCTAAACCGTATCCTAAGCCGTACCCTAACCCTAACCCTAACCCTAACCCTAACCGCTACCCTACGCCGTACCCTATCCCATACCCTAAGCGGTACCCTAAACCTAACACTAACCCTAAACCTAACCCTAACCCCTACCCTACGCCGTAAACTCACCCGTAACCTATCCCATACCCTAAGCCGTACCCTAACCCTAACACTAACCCTAACCCTAAACCTAACCCCTACCCTACGCCGTACCCTCACCCGTACCCTATCCCATACCCTAAGCCGTACCCTAACCCTAACCCTAACCCTAACCTATACACTACGCCATACCCTCACCCGTACCCTAACCCTTACCCTAAGCCGTACCCTAACCATAACCAACACCCTACACAGTACCCTCACCCGTACCCTCACCCGTACCCTAAGCCATACCCTAACCCTAACCCTAACCTATACACTACGCCATACCCTCACCCGTACCCTAACCCGTACCCTAAGCCGTACCCTAACCCTAACCCTAACCCTAAACTATACCCTACGCCGTAACCTCACCCGTACCCTAACCCGTACCCTAAGCCGTACCCTAACCCTAACCCTAACCCTAACCCTAACCCTAACCCATAGCGTACGCCATACCCTAACACGTACCCTAACCCGTATCCTAAGCCGTACCCTAACCCTAACCAATACCCTACGCAGTATCCTCACCCATACCCTCACCCGTACCCTAAGGCGTACCCTAACCCTAACCCTAACCCTAAACCTAACCCTAACCCCTACCCTATGCCATACCCTCACCTGTACCCTATCCCATAACCTAAGCCGTACCATAACCCTAACACTAACCATAACCCTAACCCATAACCTACGCCGTACCCTCACCCATACCCTAACCCGTATCCTAAGACGTACCCTAACCCTAACCCTAACCCATAACCTACGCCGTACCCTCACCCGTACCCTAACACGTACCCTAAGACGTACGGTAACCCTAACCCTAACACTAACCCTAACCCTAACCCACACTCTACGCCGTACCCTAACCCGTACCCTAACACGTATCCTAAGCCGTACCCTAACCCTAACCAATACCCTACCCAGTACCCTCACCCGTACCCTCACCCGTACCCTAAGCCATACCCTAACCCTAACACTAACCCTAACCCTAACCCTAACCCTAAACTACCCTTGATTGCTTTTGCCTCTATTAGATTTCCTAAGCACTAGTGTTTTAAGGAACAGGTTAAAAAGAAAATCCTAATGTGATTTTTTTATAATGTGTTTATTCTTTATCTTATCCTAGTGACTAAAATACTCTCCATGGCTGGATCCCTAATAATATTCCTTTACGTGCTAAGTGGTATCTAGAGAGTGGGATAGGATTAATAAATACCCTAATCCTAACGTGTACCCTAACCCTACCCCATACCCTAACCCTAACCCTAACCCTAACCCTAACCCTAACCCTAACCCTAACCCTAACCCTAACCCGTACCCTAAACCAATCGCTAACCCTAAAACTAACCCTAACCCTAACCCTAACCTTAACCCTTACCCTACGCCGTACCCTCACCCGTACCCTAACCCGTACTCTAAGACGTACCCTAACCCTAACCCTAACCCATACCCTACGCCATACCCTAACCCGTACCCTAACCCGTATCCTAAGCCATATCCTAACCCTAACCAATACCCTACGCCGTACCCTCACCCGTACCCTATCCCATACGCTAAGCCGTACCCTAAGCCTAACACTAACACTAACCCTAACCCTAACCCTAACCCATACCCTACGCCGTACCCTCACCCGTAACCTAACCCGTACCCTAAGCCGTACCCTAACCCTAACCCTAACGTATACACTACGCCGTACCCTCACCCGTACCCTAACCCGTACCCTAAGCCGTACCCTAACTCTAACCCTAACCCTAACCCTAACCCTTACCTATACCCTGCGCCGTACCCTAACCCATACAATAACCTGTATCCTAAGCCTTAACCTAACCCTAACCAATGACCTACACAGTACCCTCACCCGAACCCTAAGCCATACCCTAACCCTAACCCTAACACTAACCCTAACCCTAAACCCTACCCTATGCCGTACCCTCACCCATACCCTATCCCATACCCTAAGCCGTACCCTAACCCTAACACTAACCCTAACCCTAACCCTAACCCTAAACTACCCTTGACTGCTTTTGCCTCCATTAGATTTCCTAAGCACTAGTGTTTTAAGGAACAGGTTAAAAAGAAAATCCTAATGTTATTTTTTTATAATGTGTTTATTCTTTATCTTATCCTAGTGACTAAAATCTTCTCCATGGCTGGACCCTAAATAATATTCCTTTACGTGCTAAGTGGTATCTAGAGAGTGGGATAGGTTTAATAAATACCCTAATCCTAACGCGTACCCTAACCCTAACCCATACCCTAACCCTAACGCGTACCCTAACCCTAACCCAAACCCTAACCCTAACACGTACGCTAATCCTAACCCGTACCCTAAACCAATCCCTAACCCTAAAACTAACCCTAACCCTAACCCTAACCCTAACCCATACGCTACGCCGTACCCTCACCCATACCCTAACCCGTATCCTAAGCCGTACCCTAACCCTAAACCTAACCCTAACCCCTACCCTACGCCGTACCCTCACCCGTACCCTAACCCGTACCCAAAGCCTTACCCTAACCCTAACCCTAACCCTCACCCATACCCAACGCCGTAACCTAACCCATATCCTAACCCGTATCCTAAGCCGTACCCTAACCCTAACCAATAACCTACGCAGTACCCTCACCAGTAACCTCACCCGTATCCTAAGCCCTACCCTAACCCTAACCCTAACCCTAACCCTAAACTACCCTTTACTGCTTTTGCCTCCATTAGATTTCCTAAACACTAGTGTTTTAAGGAACAGGTTAAAAAGAAAACCTTATGTGATTTTTTTATAATGTGTTTATTCTTTATCTTATCCTAGTGACTAAAATTTTCTCCATGGCTGAACCCCAAATAATATTCCTTTACGTGCTAAGTGTTATCTAGAGAGTGGGATAGGTTTAATAAATACCCTAAGCCTAACGTGTACCCTAAACCTAACCCATACCCTAACCCTAACGCGTACCCTAACCCTAACCAAAACCCTAACCCGAACAAGTATGCTAATCCTAACCCGTACCCTAAACCAATCCCTAACCCTAAAACTAACCCTAACCCTAACCCTAACCCTAACCCTAACCCTAACCCATAACCTACGCCGTACCCTCACCCGTACCCTAAACCGTATCCTAAGCCGTACCCTAACCCTAACCCTAACCCTAACCCTAACCGCTACCCTACGCCGTACCCTATCCCATACCCTAAGCGGTACCCTAAACCTAACACTAACCCTAAACCTAACCCTAACCCCTACCCTACGCCGTAAACTCACCCGTAACCTATCCCATACCCTAAGCCGTACCCTAACCCTAACACTAACCCTAACCCTAAACCTAACCCCTACCCTACGCCGTACCCTCACCCGTACCCTATCCCATACCCTAAGCCGTACCCTAACCCTAACCCTAACCCTAACCTATACACTACGCCATACCCTCACCCGTACCCTAACCCTTACCCTAAGCCGTACCCTAACCATAACCAACACCCTACACAGTACCCTCACCCGTACCCTCACCCGTACCCTAAGCCATACCCTAACCCTAACCCTAACCTATACACTACGCCATACCCTCACCCGTACCCTAACCCGTACCCTAAGCCGTACCCTAACCCTAACCCTAACCCTAAACTATACCCTACGCCGTAACCTCACCCGTACCCTAACCCGTACCCTAAGCCGTACCCTAACCCTAACCCTAACCCTAACCCTAACCCTAACCCATAGCGTACGCCATACCCTAACACGTACCCTAACCCGTATCCTAAGCCGTACCCTAACCCTAACCAATACCCTACGCAGTATCCTCACCCATACCCCCACCCGTACCCTAAGGCGTACCCTAACCCTAACCCTAACCCTAAACCTAACCCTAACCCCTACCCTATGCCATACCCTCACCTGTACCCTATCCCATAACCTAAGCCGTACCATAACCCTAACACTAACCATAACCGTAACCCATAACCTACGCCGTACCCTCACCCATACCCTAACCCGTATCCTAAGACGTACCCTAACCCTAACCCTAACCCATAACCTACGCCGTACCCTCACCCGTACCCTAACACGTACCCTAAGACGTACGGTAACCCTAACCCTAACACTAACCCTAACCCTAACCCACACTCTACGCCGTACCCTAACCCGTACCCTAACACGTATCCTAAGCCGTACCCTAACCCTAACCAATACCCTACCCAGTACCCTCACCCGTACCCTCACCCGTACCCTAAGCCATACCCTAACCCTAACACTAACCCTAACCCTAACCCTAACCCTAAACTACCCTTGATTGCTTTTGCCTCTATTAGATTTCCTAAGCACTAGTGTTTTAAGGAACAGGTTAAAAAGAAAATCCTAATGTGATTTTTTTATAATGTGTTTATTCTTTATCTTATCCTAGTGACTAAAATCTTCTCCATGGCTGGATCCCTAATAATATTCCTTTACGTGCTAAGTGGTATCTAGAGAGTGGGATAGGATTAATAAATACCCTAATCCTAACGTGTACCCTAACCCTACCCCATACCCTAACCCTAACCCTAACCCTAACCCTAACCCTAACCCTAACCCTAACCCGTACCCTAAACCAATCGCTAACCCTAAAACTAACCCTAACCCTAACCCTAACCTTAACCCTTACCCTACGCCGTACCCTCACCCGTACCCTAACCCGTACTCTAAGACGTACCCTAACCCTAACCCTAACCCATACCCTACGCCATACCCTAACCCGTACCCTAACCCGTATCCTAAGCCATATCCTAACCCTAACCAATACCCTACGCAGTACCCTCACCCGTACCCTCACCCGTACCCTCACCCGTACCCTATCCCATACGCTAAGCCGTACCCTAACCCTAACACTAAAACTAACCCTAACCCTAACCCTAACCCATACCCTACGCCGTACCCTCACCCGTAACCTAACCCGTACCCTAAGCCGTACCCTAACCCTAACCCTAACGTATACACTACGCCGTACCCTCACCCGTACCCTAACCCGTACCCTAAGCCGTACCCTAACTCTAACCCTAACCCTAACCCTAACCCTTACCTATACCCTGCGCCGTACCCTAACCCATACAATAACCTGTATCCTAAGCCTTAACCTAACCCTAACCAATGACCTACACAGTACCCTCACCCGTACCCTAAGCCATACCCTAACCCTAACCCTAACACTAACCCTAACCCTAAACCCTACCCTATGCCGTACCCTCACCCATACCCTATCCCATACCCTAAGCCGTACCCTAACCCTAACACTAACCCTAACCCTAACCCTAACCCTAAACTACCCTTGACTGCTTTTGCCTCCATTAGATTTCCTAAGCACTAGTGTTTTAAGGAACAGGTTAAAAAGAAAATCCTAATGTGATTTTTTTATAATGTGTTTATTCTTTATCTTATCCTAGTGACTAAAATCTTCTCCATGGCTGGACCCTAAATAATATTCCTTTACGTGCTAAGTGGTATCTAGAGAGTGGGATAGGTTTAATAAATACCCTAATCCTAACGCGTACCCTAACCCTAACCCATACCCTAACCCTAACGCGTACCCTAACCCTAACCCAAACCCTAACCCTAACACGTACGCTAATCCTAACCCGTACCCTAAACCAATCCCTAACCCTAAAACTAACCCTAACCCTAACCCTAACCCTAACCCATACGCTACGCCGTACCCTCACCCATACCCTAACCCGTATCCTAAGCCGTACCCTAACCCTAAACCTAACCCTAACCCCTACCCTACGCCGTACCCTCACCCGTACCCTAACCCGTACCCAAAGCCTTACCCTAACCCTAACCCTAACCCTCACCCATACCCAACGCCGTAACCTAACCCATATCCTAACCCGTATCCTAAGCCGTACCCTAACCCTAACCAATAACCTACGCAGTACCCTCACCAGTAACCTCACCCGTATCCTAAGCCCTACCCTAACCCTAACCCTAACCCTAACCCTAAACTACCCTTTACTGCTTTTGCCTCCATTAGATTTCCTAAACACTAGTGTTTTAAGGAACAGGTTAAAAAGAAAACCTTATGTGATTTTTTTATAATGTGTTTATTCTTTATCTTATCCTAGTGACTAAAATTTTCTCCATGGCTGAACCCCAAATAATATTCCTTTACGTGCTAAGTGGTATCTAGAGAGTGGGATAGGTTTAATAAATACCCTAAGCCTAACGTGTACCCTAAACCTAACCCATACCCTAACCCTAACGCGTACCCTAACCCTAACCAAAACCCTAACCCGAACAAGTATGCTAATCCTAACCCGTACCCTAAACCAATCCCTAACCCTAAAACTAACCCTAACCCTAACCCTAACCCTAACCCTAACCCATAACCTACGCCGTACTCTCACCCGTACCCTAAACCGTATCCTAAGCCGTACCCTAACCCTAACCCTAAACCTAACCCTAACCGCTACCCTACGCCGTACCCTATCCCATACCCTAAGCGGTACCCTAAACCTAACACTAACCCTAAACCTAACCCTAACCCCTACCCTACGCCGTACCCTCACCCTTAACCTATCCCATACCCTAAGCCGTACCCTAACCCTAACACTAACCCTAACCCTAAACCTAACCCCTACCCTACGCCGTACCCTCACCCGTACCCTATCCCTTACCCTAAGCCGTACCCTAACCCTAACCCTAACCCTAACCTATACACTACGCCGTACCCTCACCCGTACCCTAACCCGTATCCTAAGCCGTACCCTAACCCTAACCCTAACCCTAAACTATACCCTACGCCGTACCCTAACCCGTACCCTAACCCGTATTCTAAGCCGTACCCTAACCATAACCAATAACCTACACAGTACCCTCACCCGTACCCTCACCCGTACCCTAAGCCATACCCTAACCCTAACCCTAACCCTAACCTATACACTACACCATACCCTCACCCGTACCCTAACCCGTACCCTAAGCCGTACCCTAACCCTAACCCTAACCCTAAACCATACGCTACGCCGTACCCTCACCCGTACCCTAACCCGTATTCTAAGCCGTACCCTAACCCTAACCCTAACCCTAACCCTAACCCATAACCTACGCCGTACCCTCACCCGTACCCTAACACGTACCCTAAGACGTACCGTAACCCTAACCCTAACACTAACCCTAACCCTAACCCACACTCTACGCCGTAACCTAACCCGTACCCTAACACGTATCCTAAGCTGTACCCTAACCCTAACCAATACCCTACGCAGTACCCTCACCCGTACCCTCACCCTAACCCTAAGCCATACCCTAACCCTAACCCTAACCCTAACCCTAACCCCTACCCTACGCCGTACCCTCACCCGTACCCTATCCCATACGCTAAGCCGTACCCTAACCCTAACAGTAACACTAACCCTAACCCTAACCCATAACCTACGCCATACCCTCACCCGTACCCTAACCCGTATCCTAAGACGTACCGTAACCCTAACCAATACCCTACGCAGTATCCTTACCCATACCCTCACCCGTACCCTAAGCCGTACCCTAACCCTCACCCTAACCCTAACCCTAACCCATACCCTATGCCATACCCTCACCTGTACCCTATTCCATAACCTAAGCCGTACCCTAACCCTAACCCTAACCCTAACCGTAAACCATACGCTACGCCGTACCTTCACCCGTACCCTAACCCGTATCCTAAGCCGTACCCTAACCCTAACCCTAACCCTAACACTAACCCTAACCCTAACCCTAACCCATACCCTACGCCATACCTTAACCCGTACCCTAACCCGTATCCTAAGCCGTATCCTAAACCTAACCAATACCCTACGCAGTACCCTCACCCGTACCCTCACCCGTACCCTAAGCCGTACCCTAACCCCAACCCTAACCCTAACTCTAACCCTAACCCCTACCCTACGCCGTACCCTCACCCGTACCCTATCCCATACGCTAAGCCGTACCCTAACCCTAACACTAACACTAACCCTAACCCTAACCCTAACCCTAAACCATACCCTATGCCGTACACTCACCCATAACCTAACCCGTACCCTAAGCCGTACCCTAACCCTAACCCTAACCTATACACTATGCCGTACCCTCACCCGTACCCTAACCCGTACCCTAAGCCGTACCCTAACTCTAACCCTAACCCTAACCCTAACCCTTACCCATACCCTGCGCCGTACCCTAACCCATACAATAACCTGTATCCTAAGCCTTAACCTAACCCTAACCAATGACCTACACAGTACCCTCACCCGTACCCTAAGCCATACTCTAACCCTAACCCTAACACTAACCCTAATCCTAAACCCTACCCTATGCCGTACCCTCACCCATACCCTATCCCATACCCTAAGCCGTACCCTAACCCTAACACTAACCCTAACCCTAACCCTAACCCTAAACTACCCTTGACTGCTTTTGCCTCCATTAGAATTCCTAAGCACGAGTGTTTTAAGGAACAGGTTAAAAAGAAAACCTTATGTGATTTTTTTATAATGTGTTTATTCTTTATCTTATCCTAGTGACGAAAATCTTCTCCATGGCTGGACCCTAAATAATATTCCTTTACGTGCTAAGTGGTATCTAGAGAGTGGGATAGGTTTAATAAATACCCTAATCCTAACGTGTACCCTAAACCTAACCCATACCCTAACCCTAACGCGTACCCTAACCCTAACCAAAACCCTAACCCGAACAAGTATGCTAATCCTAAACCTTACCCTAAACCAATCCCTAACCCTAAAACTAACCCTAACCCTAACCCTAACCCTAACCCATAACCTACGCCGTACCCTCACCCGTACCCTAACCCGTACCCTAAGCCGTACCCTAACCCTAACCCTAACCCTAACCCTAACCCTAACCCATACCCTACGCCGTACCCTAAACCGTACCCTAACCCGTATTCTAAGCCGTACCCTAACCATAACGAATACCCTAAACAGTACCCTCACCCGTACCCTAAGCCGTACCCTAACCCTAACCCTAACCCTAACCCCTACCCTACGCCGTACCCTCACCCGTACCCTATCCCATACCCTAAGCCGTACCCTAAACCTAACACTAACCCTAACCCTAACCCTAACCCTAAACTACCCTTGATTGCTTTTGCCTCTATAAGATTTCCTAAGCACTAGTGTTTTAAGGAACAGGTTAAAAAGAAAATACTAATGTGATTTTTTTATAATGTGTTTATTCTTTATCTTATCCTAGTGACTAAAATCTTCTCCATGGCTGTATCCCTAATAATATTCGTTACGTGCTAAGTGGTATCTAGAGAGTGGGATAGGTTTAATAAATACCCTAATCCTAACGTGTACCCTAACCCTAACCCATACCCTAACCCTAACGCGTACCCTAACCCTAACCCAAAAGCTAACCCTAACACGTACGCTAATCCTAACCCGTACCCTAAACCAAACCCTAACCCTAAAACTAACCCTAACCCTAACCCTAACCCTAACCCTTACCCTACACCGTACCCTCACCCGTACCCTAACCCGTACCCTAAGACGTACCCTAACACTAACCCTAACCCATACACTACGCAGTACCCTCACCCGTACCCTCACCCGTACCCTAAGCCGTACCCTAACCCCAACCCTAACCCTAACTCTAATCCTAACCCCTACCCTACGCCGTACCCTCACCCGTACCCTATCCCATACGCTAAGCCGTACCCTAACCCTAACACTAACACTAACCCTAACCCTAACCCTAACCCATACCCTACGCCGTACCCTCACCCGTAACCTAACCCGTACCCTAAGCCGTACCCTAACCCTAACCCTAACCTATACACTACGCCGTACCCTCACCCGTACCCTAACCCGTACCCTAAGCCGTACCCTAACTCTAACCCTAACCCTAACCCTAACCCTTACCCATACCCTGCACCGTACCCTAACCCATACAATAACCTGTATCCTAAGCCTTAACCTAACCCTAACCAATGACCTACACAGTACCCTCACCCGTACCCTAAGCCATACCCTAACCCTAACCCTAACACTAACCCTAACCCTAACCCCTACCCTACGCCGTACCCTCACCCGTACCCTATCCCATACCCTAAGCCGTACCCTAACCCTAACACTAACCCTAACCCTAACCCTAACCCTAAACTACCCTTGACTGCTTTTGCCTCCATTAGATTTCCTAAGCACTAGTGTTTTAAGGAACAGGTTAAAAAGAAAATCCTAATGTG
Organism: Eubalaena glacialis; assembly: GCF_028564815.1. Taxonomy (NCBI): domain Eukaryota; kingdom Metazoa; phylum Chordata; class Mammalia; order Artiodactyla; family Balaenidae; genus Eubalaena; species Eubalaena glacialis. The sequence goes on from NW_026871257.1 coordinate 91,540, forward strand.
ATTTTTTTATAATGTGTTTATTCTTTATCTTATCCTAGTAACGAAAATCTTCTCCATGGCTGGACCCTAAATAATATTCCTTTACGTGCTAAATGGTATCTAGAGAGTGGGATAGGTTTAATAAATACCCTAATCCTAACGTGTACCCTAACCCTAACCCACAACCTAACCCTATTGCGTACCCTAACCCTAACCCAAACCCTAACCCTAACACTTACACTAATCCTAACCCGTACCCTAAACCAATCCCTAACCCTAAAACTAACCCTAACCCTAACCCTAACCCTAACCCATACGCTACGCCGTACCCTCACCCATACCCTAACCCGTATCCTAAGCCGTACCCTAACCCTAAACCTAACCCTAACCTCTACCCTACGCCGTACCCTCACCCGTACCCTAACCCGTACCCAAAGCCTTACCCTAACCCTAACCCTAACCCTCACCCATACCCAACGCCGTAACCTAACCCATATCCTAACCCGTATCCTAAGCCGTACCCTAACCCTAACCAATAACCTACGCAGTACCCTCACCAGTACCCTCACCCGTATCCTAAGCCCTACCCTAACCCTAACCCTAACCCTAACCCTAAACTACCCTTTACTGCTTTTGCCTCCTTTAGATTTCCTAAACACTAGTGTTTTAAAGAACAGGTTAAAAAGAAAATCCTAATGTGATTTTTTTATAATGTGTTTATTCTTTATCTTATCCTAGTGACTAAAATCTTCTCCATGGCTGGACCCCAAATAATATTCCTTTACGTGCTAAGTGGTATCCAGAGAGTGGGATAGGTTTAATAAATACCCTAATCATAACGTGTACCCTAACCCTAACCCATACCCTAACCCTAACACGTACCCTAACCCTAACCCAAACCCTAACCCTAACACGTACGCTAATCCTAACCCGTACCCTAAACCAATCCCTAACCCTAAAACTAACCCTAACCCTAACCCTAACCCTAACCCATACGCTACGCCGTACCCTCAACCATACCCTAACCCGTATCCTAAGCCGTACCCTAACCCTAAACCTAACCCTAACCCCTACCCTACGCTGTACCCTCACCCGTACCCTAACCCGTACCCAAAGCCTTACCCTAACCCTAACCCTAACTCTAACCCTAAACTACCCTTTACTGCTTTTGCCTCCATTAGATTTCCTAAACACTAGTGTTTTAAGGAACAGGTTAAAAAGAAAACCTTATGTGATTTTTTTATAATGTGTTTATTCTTTATCTTATCCTAGTGACTAAAATTTTCTCCATGGCTGAACTCCAAATAATATTCCTTTACGTGCTAAGTGGTATCTAGAGAGCGGGATAGGTTTAATAAATACCCTAATCCTAACGTGTACCCTAAACCTAACCCATACCCTAACCCTAACGCGTACCCTAACCCTAACCAAAACCCTAACCCGAACAAGTATGCTAATCCTAACCCGTACCCTAAACCAATCCCTAACCCTAAAACTAACCCTAACCCTAACCCTAACCCTAACCCTAACCCTAACCCATAACCTACGCCGTACCCTCACCCGTACCCTAAACCGTATCCTAAGCCGTACCCTAACCCTAACCCTAACCGCTACCCTACGCCGTACCCTATCCCATACCCTAAGCGGTACCCTAAACCTAACACTAACCCTAAACCTAACCCTAACCCCTACCCTACGCCGTACCCTCACCCGTAACCTATCCCATGCCCTAAGCCGTACCCTAACCCTAACACTAACCCTAACCCTAAACCTAACCCCTACCCTACGCCGTACCCTCACCCGTACCCTATCCCATACCCTAAGCCGTACCCTAACCCTAACCCTAACCCTAACCTATACACTACGCCATACCCTCACCGGTACCCTAACCCTTACCCTAAGCCGTACCCTAACCCTAACCCTAACCCTAACCTATACACTACGCCGTACCCTCACCCGTACCCTAACCCGTATCCTAAGCCGTACGCTAACCCTAACCCTAACCCTAAACTATACCCTACGCCGTACCCTAACCTGTACCCTAACCCGTATTCTAAGCCGTACCCTAACCATAACCAATACCCTACACAGTACCCTCACCCGTACCCTCACACGTACCCTAAGCCATACCCTAACCCTAACCCTAACCCTAACCTATACACTACACCATACCCTCACCCGTACCCTAACCCGTACCCTAAGCCGTACCCTAACCCTAACCCTAACCCTAAACCATACGCTACGCCATACCCTCACCCGTACCCTAACCCGTATCCTAAGCCGTACCCTAACCCTAACCCTAACCCTAAACTATACCCTACGCCGTAACCTCACCCGTACCCTAACCCGTACCCTAAGCCGTACCCTAACCCTAACCCTAACCCTAACCCTAACCCTAACCCTAACCCTAACACATACCGTACGCCATACCCTAACACGTACCCTAACCCGTATCCTAAGACGTACCCTAACCCTAACCAATACCCTACGCAGTATCCTCACCCATACCCTCACCCGTACCCTAAGCCGTACCCTAACCCTAACCCTAACCCTAACCCTAACCCTAACCCCTACCCTATGCCATACCCTCACCTGTACCCTATCCCATAACCTAAGCCGTACCATAACCCTAACACTAACCCTAACCCTAACCCATAACCTACGCCGTACCCTCACCCGTACCCTAACACGTACCCTAAGACGTACCGTAACCCTAACCCTAACACTAACCCTAACCCTAACCCACACTCTACGCCGTACCCTAACCCGTACCCTAACACGTATCCTAAGCCGTACCCTAACCCTAACCAATACCCTACGCAGTACCCTCACCCGTACCCTCACCCGTACCCTAAGCCATACCCTAACCCTAACCCTAACCCCTACCCTATGCCGTACCCTCACCCGTACCCTATCCCATACGCTAAGCCGTACCCTAACCCTAACAGTAACACTAACCCTAACCCTAACCCATAACCTACGCCGTACACTCACCCGTACCCTAACCCGTATCCTAAGACGTACCGTAACCCTAACCAATACCCTACGCAGTATCCTCACGCATACCCTCACCCGTACCCTAAGCCGTACCCTAACCCTAACCCTAACCCTAACCCTAACCCATACCCTATGCCATACCCTCACCTGTACACTATCCCATAACCTAAGCCGTACCCTAACCCTAACCCTAACCCTAACCCATACGCTACGCCGCACCCTCACCCGTACCCTAACCCGTATCCTAAGCCGTACCCTAACCCTAACCCTAACCCTAACCACTACCCTACGCCGTACCCTATCCCATACCCTAAGCGGTACCCTAAACCTAACACTAACCCTAAACCTAACCCTAACCCCTACCCTACGCCGTACCCTCACCCGTACCCTATCCCATAACCTAAGCCGTACCCTAACCCTAACCCTAACCCTAACCTATACACTACGCCGAACCCTCACCCATACCCTAACCCGTACCCTAAGCCGTACCCTAACCCTAACCCTAACCCGAACCCTAACCCTAACCCATACCCTACGCCGTAACCTAAACCGTACCCTAACCCGTATTCTAAGCCGTACCCTAACCATAACCAATACCCTACACAGTATCCTCAACCGTACCCTAACCCGTACCCTAAGCCGTACCCTAACCCTAACCCTAACCCTAAACTATACCCTACGCCATAACCTCACCCGTACCCTAACCCGTACCCTAAGCCGTACCCTAACCCTAACCCTAACCCTAACCCACACTCTACGCCGTACCCTAACCCGTACCCTAACACGTATCCTAAGCCGTACCCTAACCCTAACCAATACCCTACGCAGTACCCTCACCCGTACCCTCACCCGTACCCTCACCCGTACCCTAAGCCATACCCTAACCATAACCCTAACCCTAACCCTAACCCCTACCCTACGCCGTACTCTCACCCGTACCCTATCCCATACCCTAAGCCGTACCCTAACCCTAACACTAACCCTAACCCTAACCCTAACCCTAAACTACCCTTGATTGCTTTTGCCTCTATTAGATTTCCTAAGCACTAGTGTTTTAAGGAACAGGTTAAAAAGAAAATCCTAATGTGATTTTTTTATAATGTGTTTATTCTTTATCTTATCCTAGTGACTAAAATCTTCTCCATGGCTGGATCCCTAATAATATTCCTTTACGTGCTAAGTGGTATCTAGAGAGTGGGATAGGTTTAATAAATACCCTAATCCTAACGTGTACCCTAACCCTAACCCATACCCTAACCCTAACGCGTACCCTAACCCTAACCCAAAACCTAACCCTAACACGTACGCTAATCCTAAGCCGTACCCTAAACCAATCCCTAACCCTAAAACTAACCCTAACCCTAACACTAACCCTAACCCTTACCCTACGCCGTACCCTCACCCGTACCCTAACCCGTAGCCTAAGACGTACCCTAACCCTAACCCTAACCCATACGCTACGCCGTACCCTCACCCGTACCCTAACCGGTATCCTAAGCCGTACCCTAACCCTAACCCTAACCCTAACCCTAACCCTAACCCATACCCTACGCCATACCCTAACCCGTATCCTAACCCGTATCCTAAGCCGTATCCTAACCCTAACCAATACCCTACGCAGTACCCTCACCCGTACCCTCACCCGTACCCTAAGCCGTACCCTAACCCCAACCCTAACCCTAACTCTAACCCTAACCCCTACCCTACGCCGTACCCTCACCCGTACCCTATCCCATACGCTAAGCCGTACCCTAACCCTAACACTAACACTAAACCTAACCCTAACCCTAACCCATACGCTACGCCGTACCCTCACCCGTAACCTAACCCGTACCCTAAGCCGTACCCTAACCCTAACCCTAACCTATACACTACGCCATACCCTCACCCGTACCCTAACCCGTACCCTAAGCCGTACCCTAACTCTAACCCTAACCCTAACCCTAACCCTTACCCATACCCTGCGCCGTACCCTAACCCATACAATAACCTGTATCCTAAGCCTTAACCTAACCCTAACCAATGACCTACACAGTACCCTCACCCGTACCCTAAGCCATACCCTAACCCTAACCCTAACACTAAACCTAACCCTAAACCCTACCCTATGCCGTACCCTCACCCATACCCTGTCCCATGCCCTAAGCCGTACCCTAACCCTAACACTAACCCTAACCCTAACCCTAACCCTAAACTACCCTTGACTGCTTTTGCCTCCATTAGATTTCCTAAGCAGTAGTGTTTTAAGGAACAGGTTAAAAAGAAAATCCTAATGTGATTTTTTTATAATGTGATTATTCTTTATCTTATCCTAGTGACGAAAATATTCTCCATGGCTGGACCCTAAATAATATTCCTTTACGTGCTAAGTGGTATCTAGAGAGTGGGATAGGTTTAATAAATAACCTAATCCTAACGCGTACCCTAACCCTAACCCATACCCTAACCCTAACGCGTACCCTAACCCTAACCCAAACCCTAACCCTAACACGTACGCTAATCCTAACCCGTACCCTAAACCAATCCCTAACCCTAAAACTAACCCTAACCCTAACCCTAACCCTAACCCATACGCTAAGCCGTACCCTCACCCATACCCTAACCCGTATCCTAAGCCGTACCCTAACCCTAAACCTAACCCTAACCTCTACCCTACGCCGTACCCTCACCCGTACCCTAACCCGTACCCAAAGCCTTACCCTAACCCTAACCCTCACCCATACCCAACGCCGTAACCTAACCCATATCCTAACCCGTATCCTAAGCCGCACCCTAACCCTAACCAATAACCTACGCAGTACCCTCACCAGTAACCTCACCCGTATCCTAAGCCCTACCCTAACCCTAACCCTAACCCTAACCGCTACCCTATGCCGTACCCTATCCCATACCCTAAGCGGTACCCTAAACCTAACACTAACCCTAAACCTAACCCTAACCCTAACCCTAACCCATACCCTACGCCGTACCCTAAACCGTACCCTAACCCGTATTCTAAGCCGTACCCTAACCATAACCAATACCCTACACAGTACCCTCACCCGTACCCTCACCCGTACCCTAAGCCATACCCTAACCCTAACCCTAACCCTAACCTATACACTACGCCATACCCTCACCCGTACCCTAACCCGTACCCTAAGCCGTACCCTAACCCTAACCCTAACCCTAAACTATACCCTACGCCGTAACCTCACCCGTACCCTAACCCGTACCCTAAGCCGTACCCTAACCCTAACCCTAACCCTAACCCTAACCCTAACCCTAACCCATATCGTACGCCATACCCTAACACGTACCCTAACCCGTATCCTAAGCCGTACCCTAACCCTAACCAATACACTACGCAGTATCCTCACCCATACCCTCACCCGTACCCTAAGGCGTACCCTAACCCTAACCCTAACCCTAAACCTAACCCTAACCCCTACCCTATGCCATACCCTCACCTGTACCCTATCCCATAACCTAAGCCGTACCATTACCCTAACACTAACCCTAACCCTAATCCATAACCTACGCCGTACCCTCACCCATACCCTAACCCGTATCCTAAGCCGTACCCTAACCCTAACCCTAACCCTAACCCATAACCTACGCCGTACCCTCACCCGTACCCTAACACGTACCCTAAGACGTACCGTAACCCTAACCCTAACACTAACCCTAACCCTAACCCACACTCTACGCCGTACCCTAACCCGTACCCTAACACGTATCCTAAGCCGTACCCTAACCCTAACCAATACCCTACGCAGTACCCTCACCCGTACCCTCACCCGTACCCTAAGCCATACCCTAACCATAACCCTAACCCTAACCCTAACCCCTACCCTACGCCGTACCCTCACCCGTACCCTATCCCATACCCTAAGCCGTACCCTAACCCTAACACTAACCCTAACCCTAACCCTAACCCTAAACTACCCTTGATTGCTTTTGCCTCTATTAGATTTCCTAAGCACTAGTGTTTTAAGGAACAGGTTAAAAAGAAAATCCTAATGTGATTTTTTTATAATGTGTTTATTCTTTATCTTATCCTAGTGACTAAAATCTTCTCCATGGCTGGATCCCTAATAATATTCCTTTACGTGCTAAGTGGTATCTAGAGAGTGGGATAGGTTTAATAAATACCCTAGTCCTAACGTGTACCCTAACCCTAACGCGTACCTTAACCCTATCCCAAAACCTAACCCTAACACGTACGCTAATCCTAACCCGTACCCTAAACCAATCCCTAACCCTAAAACTAACCCTAACCCTAAACCTAACCCTAACCCTTACCCTACGCCGTACCCTCACCCGTACCCTAACCCGTAGCCTAAGACGTACCCTAAACCTAACCCTAACCCATACGCTACGCCGTACCCTCACCCGTACCCTAACCCGTATCCTAAGCCGTACCCTAACCCTAACCCTAACCCTAACCCTAACCCATACCCTAAGCCATACCCTAACCCGTACCCTAACCCGTATCCTAAGCCATATCCTAACCCTAACCAATACCCTACGCAGTACCCTCACCCGTACCCTCACCCGTACCCTAAGCCGTACCCTAACCCCAACCCTAACCCTAACTCTAACCCTAACCCCTACCCTACGCCGTACCCTCACCCGTACCCTATCCCATACGCTAAGCCGTACCCTAACGCTAACTCTAACACTAACCCTAACCCTAACCCTAACCCATACCCTACGCCGTACCCTCACCCGTAACCTAACCCGTACCCTAAGCCGTACCCTAATCCTAACCCTAACCTATACACTACGCCGTACCCTCACCCGTACCCTAACCCGTACCCTAAGCCGTACCCTAACTCTAACCCTAACCCTAACCCTAACCCTTAGCCATACCCTGCGCCGTACCCTAACCCATACAATAAACTATATCCTAAGCCTTAACCTAACCCTAACCAATGACCTACACAGTACCCTCACCCGTACCCTAAGCCATACCCTAACCCTAACCCTAACACTAACCCTAACCCTAAACCCTACCCTATGCCGTACCCTCACCCATACCCTATCCCATACCCTAAGCCGTACCCTAACCCTAACACTAACCCTAACCCTAACCCTAACCCTAAACTACCCTTGACTGCTTTTGCCTCCATTAGATTTCCTAAGCACTAGTGTTTTAAGGAACAGGTTAAAAAGAAAATCCTAATGTGATTTTTTTATAATGTGTTTATTCTTTATCTTATCCTAGTGACGAAAATATTCTCAATGGCTGTACCCTAAATAATATTCCTTTACGTGCTAAGTGGTATCTACAGAGTGGGATAGGTTTAATAAATACCCTAATCCTAACGCGTACCCTAACCCTAACCCATACCCTAACCCTAACGCGTACCCTAACCCTAACCCAAACCCTAACCCTAACACGTACGCTAATCCTAACCCATACCCTATACCAATCCCTAACCCTAAAACTAACCCTAACCCTAACCCTAACCCATACGCTACGCCGTACCCTCACCCATACCCTAACCTGTATCCTAAGCCGTACCCTAACCCTAAACCTAACCCTAACCTCTACCCTACGCCGTACCCTCACCCGTACCCTAACCCGTACCCAAAGCCTTACCCTAACCCTAACCCTAACCCTCACCCATATCCAACGCCGTAACCTAACCCATATCCTAACCCGTATCCTAAGCCGTACCCTAACCCTAACCAATAACCTACGCAGTACCCTCACCAGTAACCTCACCCGTATCCTAAGCCCTACCCTAACCCTAACCCTAACCCTAACCCTAAACTACCCTTGACTGCTTTTGCCTCCATTAGATTTCCTAAACACTAGTGTTTTAAGGAACAGGTTAAAAAGAAAACCTTATGTGATTTTTTTATAATGTGTTTATTCTTTATCTTATCCTAGTGACGAAAATCTTCTCCATGGCTGAACCCCAAATAATATTCCTTTACGTGCTAAGTGGTATCTAGAGAGTGGGATAGGTTTAATAAATACCCTAATCCTAACGTGTACCCTTAACCTAACCCATACCCTAACCCTAACGCGTACCCTAACCCTAACCAAAACCCTAACCCGAACAAGTATGCTAATCCTAACCCCTACCCTAAACCAATCCCTAACCCTAAAACTAACCCTAACCCTAACCCTAACCCTAACCCATAACCTACGCCGTACCCTCACCCGTACCCTAACCCGTATCCTAAGCCGTACCCTAACCCTAACCCTAACCCTAACCCTAACCGCTACCCTACGCCGTACCCTATCCCATACCCTAAGCGGTACCCTAAACCTAACACTAACCCTAAACCTAACCCTAACCCCTACCCTACGCCGTACCCTCACCCGTAACCTATCCCATAACCTAAGCCGTACCCTAACCCTAACACTAACCCTAACCCTAAACCTAACCCCTATCCTACGTCGTACCCTCACCCGTACCCTATCCCATACCCTAAGCCGTACCCTAACCCTAACCCTAACCCTAACCTATACACTACGCCATACCCTCACCCGTACCCTAACCCGTACCCTAAGCCGTACCCTAACCCTAACCCTAACCCTAACCCTAACCCTAACACATACCCTACGCTGTACCCTAACCCGTACCCTAACCCGTATTCTAAGCCGTACCCTAACCATAACCAATACCCTACACAGTACCCTCACCCGTACCCACACCCGTACCCTAAGCCATACCGTAACCCTAACCCTAACCCTAACCTATACACTACACCATACCCTCACCCGTACCCTAACCCGTACCCTAAGCCGTACCCTAACCCTAACCCTAACCCTAAACCATACGCTACGCCGTACCCTCACCCGTACCCTAACCCGTATCCTAAGCCGTACCCTAACCCTAACCCTAACCCTAAACTATACCCTACGCCGTAACCTCACCCGTACCCTAACCCGAACCCTAAGCCGTACCCTAACCCTAACCGTAACCCTAACCCTAACCCTAACCCTAACCCATACCGTACGCCATACCCTAACACGTACCCTAACCCATATCCTAAGCCGTACCCTAACCCTAACCAATACCCTACGCAGTATCCTCACCCATACCCTCACCCGTACCCTAAGCCGTACCCTAAACCTAACCCTAACCCTAACCCTAACCCTAACCCCTACCCTATGCCATACCCTCACCTGTACCCTATCCCATAACCTAAGCCGTACCATAACCCTAACACTAACCCTAACCCTAACCCATAACCTACGCCGTACCCTCACCCGTACCCTAACCCGTATCCTAAGCCGTACCCTAACCCTAACCCTAACCCTAACCCTAACCCATAACCTACGCCGTACCCTCACCCGTACCCTAACACGTACCCTAAGACGTACCGTAACCCTAACCCTAACACTAACCCTAACCCTAACCCACACTCTACGCCGTACCCTAACCCGTACCCTAACACGTATCCTAAGCCGTACCCTAACCCTAACCAATACCCTACGCAGTACCCTCACCCGTACCCTCACCCGTACCCTAAGCCATACCCTAACCCTAACCCTAACCCTAACCCTAACCCCTACCCTACGCCGTACCCTCACCCGTACCCTATCCCATACGCTAAGCCGTACCCTAACCGTAACAGTAACACTAACCCTAACCCTAACTCTAACCCATACCCTACGCCGTACCCTCGCCCATAACCTAATCCGTACCCTAAGCCGTACCCTAACCCTAACCCTAACCTATACACTACGCCGTACCCTCACCCGTTCCCTAACTCGTACCCTAAGCCGTACCCTAACTCTAACCCTAACCCTAACCCTAACCCTTACCCATACCCTGCGTACCCTAATCAATACAATAACCTGTATCCTAAGCCTTAACCTAACCCTAACCAATGACCTACACAGTACCCTCACCCGTACCCTAAGCCATACCCTAACCCTAACCCTAACCCTAAACCCTACCCTATGCCGTACCCTCACCCATACCCTATCCCATACCCTAAGCCGTACCCCAACCCTAACACTAACCCTAACCCTAACCCTAACCCTAAACTTCCCTTGACTGCTCTTGCCTCCATTAGATTTCCTAAGCACTAGTGTTTTAAGGAACAGGTTAAAAAGAAAATCCTAATGTGATTTTTTTATAATGTGTTTATTCTTTATCTTATCCTAGTGACGAAAATCTTCTCCATGGCTGGACCCTAAATAATATTCCTTTACGTGCTAAGTGGTATCTAGAGAGTGGGATAGGTTTAATAAATACCCTAATCCTAACGTGTACCCTAACCCTAACCCATACCCTAACCCTAATGCGTACCCTAACCCTAACCCAAACCCTAACCCTAACACGTACGCTAATCCTAACCCGTACCCTAAACCAATCCCTAACCCTAAAACTAACCCTAAACCTAACCCTAACCCTAACCCATACGCTACGCCGTACCCTCACCCATACCCTAACCCGTATCCTAAGCCGTACCCTAATCCTAAACCTAACCCTAACCTCTACCCTACGCCGTACCCTCACCCGTACCCTCACCCGTACCCAAAGCCTTACCCTAACCCTAACCCTAACCCCCACCCATACCCAACGCCGTAACCTAACCCATATCCTAACCCGTATCCTAAGCCGTACCCTAACCCTAACCAATAACCTACGCAGTACCCTCACCAGTACCCTCACCCGTATCCTAAGCCCTACCCTAACCCTAACCCTAACCCTAACCCTAAACTACCCTTTACTGCTTTTGCCTCCATTAGATTTCCTAAACACTAGTGTTTTAAGGAACAGGTTAAAAAGAAAACCTTATGTGATTTTTTTATAATGTGTTTATTCTTTATCTTATCCTAGTGACTAAAATCTTCTCCATGGCTGAACCCCAAATAATATTCCTTTACGTGCTAAGTGGTATCTAGAGAGTGGGATAGGTTTAATAAATACCCTAATCCTAAAGTGTACCCTAAACCTAACCCATACCCTAACCCTAACGCGTACCCTAACCCTAACCAAAACCCTAACCCGAACACGTATGCTAATCCTAACCCGTACCCTAAACCAATCCCTAACCCTAAAACTAACCCTAACCCTAACCCTAACCCTAACCCATAACCTACACCGTACCCTCACCCGTACCCTAACCCGTACCCTAAGCCGTACACTAACCCTAACCCTAACCCTAAACCATACGCTACGCCGTACCCTCACCCGTACCCTAACCCATATCCTAAGCCGTACCCTAACCCTAACCCTAACCCTAAACTATACCCTACTCCGTAACCTCACCCGTACCCTAACCCGTACCCTAAGCCGTACCCTAACCCTAACCCTAACCCTAACCTATACACTACGCCATACCCTCACTCGTACCGTAACCCGTACCCTAAGTCGTACCCTAAACCTAACCCTAACCCTAACCCTAACCCATACCGTACGCCATACCCTAACATGTACCCTAACCCATATCCTAAGCCGTACCCTAACCCTAACCAATACCCTATGCAGTATCCTCACCCATACCCTCACCCGTACCTAAGCCGTACCCTAACCCTAAACCTAACCCTAACCCTAACCCTAAACCCTACCCTATGCCATACCCTCACCTGTACCCTATCCCATAACCTAAGCCGTACCATAACCCTAACACTAACCCTAACCCTAACCCATAACCTACGCCGTACCCTCACCCGTACCCTAGCCCGTATCCTAAGACGTACCGTAACCCTAACCAATACCCTACGCAATATCCTCACCCATACCCTCACCCGTACCCTAAGCCGTACACTAACCCTAACCCTAACCCTAACCCTAACCCTAAACTATACCCTACGCCGTAACCTCACCCGTACCCTAACACGTACCCTCAGCCGTACCCTAACCCTAACCCTAACCCTAACCCTAACCATAACCCATACCGTACGCCATACCCTAACACGTACCCTAAACCGTAACCTAAGCCGTACCCTAACCCTAACCAATACCCTATGCTGTATCCTCACCCATACCCTCACCCGTTCCCTAAGCCATACCCTAACCCCAACCCTAACCCTAACTCTAACCCTAACCCCTACCCTACGCCGTACCCTCACCCGTACCCTATCCCATACGCTAAGCCGTACCCTAACCCTAACACTAACACTAACCCTAACCCTAACCCTAACCCTAACCCATACCCTACGCCGTACCCTCACCCGTACCCTAACCCGTACCCTAAGCCGTACCCTAACTCTAACCCTAACCCTAACCCTAACCGTTAGCCATACCCTGCGCCGTACCCTAACCCATACAATAACCTGTAGCCTAAGCCTTAACCTAACCCTAACCAATGACCTACACAGTACCCTCACCCGTACCCTAAGCCATACCCTAACCCTAACCCTAACACTAACCCTAACCCTAAACCCTACCCTATGCCGTACCCTCACCCATACCCTATCCCATACCCTAAGCCGTACCCTAACCCTAACACTAACCCTAACCCTAACCCTAACCCTAAACTACCCTTGACTGCTTTTGCCTCCATTAGATTTCCTAAGCACGAGTGTTTTAAGGAACAGGTTAAAAAGAAAATCCTAATGTGATTTTTTTATAATGTGTTTATTCTTTATCTTATCCTAGTAACGAAAATCTTCTCCATGGCTGGACCCTAAATAATATTCCTTTACGTGCTAAGTGGTATCTAGAGAGTGGGATAGGTTTAATAAATACCCTAATCCTAACGTGTACCCTAACCCTAACCCATACCCTAACCCTAATGCGTACCCTAACCCTAACCCAAACCCTAACCTTAACACGTACGCTAATCCTAAGCTGTACCATAAACCAAGCCCTAACCCTAAAACTAACCCTAACCCTAACCCTAACCCTAACCCATACGCTACGCCGTACCCTCACCCATACCCTAACCCGTATCCTAAGCCGTACCCTAACCCTAAACCTAACCATAACCTCTACCCTACGCCGTACCCTCACCCGTACCCTAACCCGTACCCAAAGCCTTACCCTAACCCTAACCCTAACCCTCACCCATACCCAACGCCGTAACCTAACCCATATCCTAACCCGTATCCTAAGCCGTACCCTAACCCTAACCAATAACCTACGCAGTACCCTCACCAGTACCCTCACCCGTATCCTAAGCCCTACCCTAACCCTAACCCTAACCCTAACCCTAAACTACCCTTTACTGTTTTTGCCTCCAGTAGATTTCCTAAACACTAGTGTTTAAAGGAACAGGTTAAAAAGAAAACCTTATGTGATTTTTTTATAATGTGTTTATACTTTATCTTATCCTAGTGACTAAAATCTTCTCCATGGCTGAACCCCAAATAATATTCCTTTACGTGCTAAGTGGTATCTAGAGAGTGGGATAGGTTTAATAAATACCCTAATCCTAAAGTGTACCCTAAACCTAACCCATACCCTAACCCTAACGCGTACCCTAACCCTAACCAAAACCCTAACCCGAACAAGTATGCTAATCCTAACCCATACCCTAAACCAATCCCTAACCCTAAAACTAACCCTAACCCTAACCCTAACCCTAACCCATAACCTACGCCGTACCCTCACCCGTACCCTCACCCGTACCCTAACCCGTACCCTAAGCCGTACCCTAACCCTAACCCTAACCCTAAACCATACGCTACGCCGTACCCTCACCCGTACCCTAACCCGTATCCTAAGCCGTACCCTAACCCTAACCCTAACTCTAAACTATACCCTACGCCGTAACCTCACCGTACCCTAACCCGTACCCTAAGCCGTACCCTAACCCTAACCCTAACCCTAACCCTAACCCATACCGTACGCCATACCCTAACACGTACCCTAACCCGTATCCTAAGCCGTACCTTAACCCTAACCAATACCCTACGCAGTATCCTCACCCATACCCTCACCCGTACCCTAAGCCGTACCCTAACCCTAACCCTAACCCTAACCCTAACCCTAACCCCTACCCTATGCCATACCCTCACCTGTACCCTATCCCATAAACTAAGCCGTACCCTAACCCCAACCCTAACCCTAACTCTAACCCTAACCCCTACCCTACGCCGTACCCTCAACCGTACCCTATCCCATACGCTACGCCGTACCCTCACCCGTACCCTAAACCATACCCTACGCCGTACCCTCACCCGTAACCTAACCCGTACCCTAAGCCGTACCCTAACCCTAACCCTAACCTATACACTACGCCGTACCCTCACCCGTACCCTAACCCGTACCCTAAGCCGTACCCTAACCCTAACCCTAACCCTAACCCTAACCCATAACCTACGCTGTACCCTCACCCGTACCCTAACACGTAACCTTAGACGTACCGTAACCCTAACCCTAACCCTAACCCTAACCCTAACCCTAAACCATACGCTACGCCGTACCCTCACCCGTACCCTAACCCGTACCCAAAGCCTTACCCTAACCTTAACCCTAACCCTCACCCATACCCAACGCCGTAACCTAACCCATATCCTAACCCGTATCCTAAGCCGTACCCTAACCCTAACCAATAACCTACGCCGTACCCTCACCCGTACCCTAACACGTACCCTAAGACGTACCGTAACCCTAACCCTAACACTAACCCTAACCCTAACCCACACTCTACGCCGTACCCTAACCCGTACCCTAACACGCATCCTAAGCCGTACCCTAACCCTAACCAATACCCTACGCAGTACCCTCACCCGTACCCTCACCCGTACCCTAAGCCATACCCTAACCCTAACACTAACCCTAACCCTAACCCTAACCCTAAACTACCCTTGATTGCTTTTGCCTCTATTAGATTTCCTAAGCACTAGTGTTTTAAGGAACAGGTTAAAAAGAAAATCCTAATGTGATTTTTTTATAATGTGTTTATTCTTTATCTTATCCTAGTGACTAAAATCTTCTCCATGGCTGGATCCCTAATAATATTCCTTTACGTGCTAAGTGGTATCTAGAGAGTGGGATAGGTTTAATAAATACCCTAATCCTAACGTGTACCCTAACCCTAACCCATACCCTAACCCTAACGCGTACCCTAACCCTAACCCAAAACCTAACCCTAACACGTACGCTAATCCTAACCCGTACCCTAAACCAATCGCTAACTCTAAAACTAACCCTAACCCTAACCCTAACCTTAACCCTTACCCTACGCCGTACCCTCACCCGTACCCTAACCCGTACCCTAAGACGTACCCTAACCCTAACCCTAACCTATTGGCTACGCCGTACCCTCACCCGTACCCTAACCCGTATCCTAAGCCGTACCCTAACCCTAACCCTAACCCTAACCCTAACCCTAACCCATACCCTACGCCATACCCTAACCCGTACCCTAACCCGTATCCTAAGCCATATCCTAACCCTAACCAATACCCTACGCAGTACCCTCACCCGTACCCTCACCCGTACCCTAAGCCGTACCCTAACCCCAACCCTAACCCTAACTCTAACCCTAACCCCTACCCTACGCCGTACCCTCACCCGTACCCTATCCCATACGCTAAGCCGTACCCTAACCCTAACACTAACACTAACCCTAACCCTAACCCTAACCCATACCCTACGCCGTACCCTCACCCGTAACCTAACCCGTACCCTAAGCCGTACCCTAACCCTAACCCTAACCTATACACTACGCCGTACCCTCACCCGTACCCTAACCCGTACCCTAAGCCGTACCCTAACTCTAATCCTAACCCTAACCCTAACCCTTACCCATACCCTGCGCCGTACCCTAACCCATACAATAACCTGTATCCTAAGCCTTAACATAACCCTAAACAATGACCTACACAGTACCCTCACCCGTACCCTAAGCCATACCCTAACCCTAACCCTAACCCTAACCCTAACCCTAAACCCTACCCTATGCCGTACCCTCACCCATACCCTATCCCATACCCTAAGCCGTACCCTAACCCTAACCCTAACCCTAACCCTAACCCTAAACTACCCTTTACTGCTTTTGCCTCCATTAGATTTCCTAAACACTAGTGTTTTAAGGAACAGGTTAAAAAGAAAAACTTATGTGATTTTTTTATAATGTGTTTATTCTTTATCTTATCCTAGTGACTAAAATCTTCTCCATGGCTGAACCCCAAATAATATTCCTTTACGTGCTAAGTGGTATCTAGAGAGTGGGATAGGTTTAATAAATACCCTAATCCTAAAGTGTACCCTAAACCTAACCCATACCCTAACCCTAACGCGTACCCTAACCCTAACCAAAACCCTAACCCGAACACGTATGCTAATCCTAAACCGTACCCTAAACCAATCCCTAACCCTAAAACTAACCCTAACCCTAACCCTAACCCATAACCTACACCGTACCCTCACCCGTACCCTAACCCGTACCCTAAGCCGTACCCTAACCCTAACCCTAACCCTAAACTATACCCTACGCCGTAACCTCACCCGTACCCTAACCCGTACCCTAAGCCGTACCCTAACCCTAACCCTAATCCTAACCCTAACCCTAACCCATACCGTACGCCATACACTAACCCGTACCCTAAACCAATCCCTAACCATAAAACTAACCCTAACCAATACCCTACGCAGTATCCTCACCCATACCCTCACCCGTACCCGAAGCCGTACCCTAACCCTAACCCTAACCCTAACCCTAACCCCTACCCTATGCCATACCCTCACCTGTACCCTATCCCATAACCTAAGCCGTACCATAACCCTAACACTAACCCTACCCCTAACCCATAACCTACGCCGTACCCTCACCCGTACCCTAACCCGTATCCTAAGCCGTACCCTAACCCTAACCCTAACCGTAACCCTAACCCATAACCTACGCCGTACCCTCACCCGTACCCTAACACGTACCCTAAGACGTACCGTAACCCTAACCCTAACACTAACCCTAACCCTAACCCACACTCTACGCCGTACCCTAACCCGTACCCTAACACGTAGTCTAAGCCGTACCCTAACCCTAACCAATACCCTACGCAGTACCCTCACCCGTACCCTCACCCGTACCCTAAGCCATACCCTAACCCTAACCCTAACCCTAACCCTTACCCTACGCCGTACCCTCAGCCGTACCCTAACCCATACCCTAAGACGTACCCTAACCCTAACTCTAACCCATACGCTACGCCGTACCCTCACCCGTACCCTAACCCGTATCCTAAGCCGTACCAATACCCTAACCCTAACCCTAACCCTAACCCTAACCCATACCCTACGCCATACCCTAACCCGTACCCTAACCCGTATCCTAAGCCGTATCCTAACCCTAACCAATACCCTACGCAGTACCCTCACCCGTACCCTAAGCCGTACCCTAACACCAACCCTAACCCTAACTCTAACCCTAACCCCTACCCTACGCCGTACCCTCACCCGTACCCTATCCCATACGCTAAGCCGTACCCTAACCCTAACACTAACACTAACCCTAACCCTAACCCTAACCCATACCCTACGCCGTACCCTCACTCGTAACCTAACCCGTACCCTAAGCCGTAACCTAACCCTAACCCTAACCTATACACTACGCCGTACCCTCACCCGTACCCTAACCCGTACCCTAAGCCGTACCCTAACTCTAACCCTAACCCTAACCCTAACCCTTACCCATACCCTGCGCCGTACCCTAACCCATACAATAACCTGTATCCTAAGCCTTAACCTAACCCTAACCAATGACCTACACAGTACCCTCACCCGTACCCTAAGCCATACCCTAACCCTAACCCTAACACTAACCCTAACCCTAAACCCTACCCTATGCCGTACCCTCACCCATACCCTATCCCATAGCCTAAGCCGTACCCTAACCCTAACACTAACCCTAACCCTAACCCATAACCTACGCCGTACCCTCACCCGTACCCTAACCCATACCCAAAGCCTTACCCTAACCCTAACCCTAACCCTCACCCATACCCAACGCCGTAACCTAACCCATATCCTAACCCGTATCCTAAGCCGTACCCTAACCCTAACCAGTAACCTACGCAGTACACTCACCAGTACCCTCACCCGTACCCTAAGCCGTACCCTAACCTTAACCCTAACCCTAACCCTAACCCATACGCTACGCCGTACCCTCACCCGTACCCTAAACCGTATCCTAAGCCGTACCCTAACCCTAACTCTAACCTATACCCTACGTCGTACCATCAACCGTACCCTAACCCGTACCCTACGCCGTACCCTAACCCTAACCCTAAACCTAACCCTAAACTGTACCCTACGCCGTACCCTCACCCGTAGCCTAACCCGTACCCTAAGCCGTACCCTAACACTAACCCTAACCCTAACCCTAACCCTAACCCATACCCTATGCCGTACCCTAACCCGTACCCTAACCGTATCCTAAGCCGTATCCTAACCCTAACCAATACCCTACGCAGTACCCTCACCCGTACCCTCACCCGTACCCTAAACCTAACCCTAACCCTAAACCTAACCCTAACCAATACCCTACGCGATACCCTAACCCGTACCCTACACTCGTATCCTAAGCCGTATCCTAACCCTAACCAATACCCTACGCAGTACCCTCACCCGTACCCTCACCCGTACCCTAAGCCATACACTAACCCCAACCCTAACCCTAACTCTAACCCTAATCCCTACCGTACGCCGTACCCTCACCCGTACCCTATCCCATACGCTAAGCCGTACCCTAACCCTAACACTAACACTAACCCTAAGCCTAACCCATACCCTACGCCGTACCCTCACCCGTAACCTAACCCGTACCCTAAGCCGTACCCTAACCCTAACCCTAACCTATACACTACGCCGTACCCTCACCCGTACCCTAACCCGTACCCTAAGCCGTACCCTAACTCTAACCCTAACCCTAACCCTAACCCTTACCCATACCCTGTGCCGTACCCTAACCTATACAATAACCTGTATCCTAAGCCTTAACCTAACCCTAACCAATGACCTACACAGTACCCTCACCCGTACCCTAAGCCATACCCTAACCCTAACCCTAACACTAACCCTAACCCTAAACCCTACCCTATGCCGTACCCTCACCCATACCCTATCCCATACCCTAAGCCGTACCCTAACCCTTACACTAACCCTAACCCTAACTCTAACCCTAAACTACCGTTGACTGCTTTTGCCTCCATTAGATTTCCTAAGCACTAGTGTTTTAAGGAACAGGTTAAAAAGAAAATCCTAATGTGATTTTTTTATAATGTGTTTATTCTTTATCTTATCCTAGTGACGAAAATCTTCTCCATGGCTGGACCCTAAATAATATTCCTTTACGTGCTAAGTGCTATCTAGAGAGTGGGATAGGTTTAATAAATACCCTAATCCTAACGTGTACCCTAACCCTAACCCACACCTTAACCCTAATGCGTACCCTAACCCTAACCCAAACCCTAACCCTAACACGTACGCTAATCCTAACCCGTACCCTAAACCAATCCCTAACCCTAAAACTAACCCTAACCCTAACCCTAACCCTAACCCATACGCTACGCCGTACCCTCACCCATACCCTAACCCGTATCCTAAGCCGTACCCTAACCCTAAACCTAACCCTAAACTCTACCCTACGCCGTACCCTCACCCGTACCCTCACCCGTACCCAAAGCCTTACCCTAACCCTAACCCTAACCCTCACCCATACCCAACGCCGTAACCTAACCCATATCCTAACCCGTATCCTAAGCCGTACCCTAACCCTAACCAATAACCTACGCAGTACCCTCACCAGTACCCTCACCCGTATCCTAAGCCCTACCCTAACCCTAACCCTAACCCTAACCCTAACCCTAACCCTAACCCTAATCCCTAACCCTAAAACTAACCCTAACCCTAACCCTAACCCTAACCCATAACCTACGCCGTACCCTCACCCGTACCCTAACCCGTACCCTAAGCCGTACCCTAACCCTAAACCTAACTCTAACTCATACGCTACGCCGTACCCTCACCCGTACCCTAACCCGTATCCTAAGCCGTACCCTAACCCTAACCCTAACCCTAACCCTAACCGCTACCCTACGCCGTACCCTATCCCATACCCTAAGCGGTACCCTAACCCTAACACTAACCCTAACCCTAACCCTAACCCATACCCTACGCCGTACCCTAACCCGTACCCTAACCCGTATTCTAAGCCGTACCCTAACCATAACCAATACCCTACACAGTACCCTCACCCGTACCCTCACCCGTACCCTAAGCCATACCCTAACCCTAAACCTAACCCTAACCTATACACTACGCCATACCCTCACCCGTACCCTAACCCGTACCCTAAGCCGTACGCTAACCCTAACCCTAACCCTAAACCATACGCTACGCCGTACCCTCACCCGTACCCTAACCCGTATCCTAACCCTAACCCTAACTCTAAACTATACCCTACGCCGTAACCTCACCCGTTCCCTAACCCGTACCCTAAGCCGTATCCTAAACCTAACCCTAACCCTAACCCTAACCCTAAACCATACCGTACGCCATACCCTAACACGTACCCTAACCCGTATCCTAAGCCGTACCCTAACCCTAACCAATACCCTACGCAGTATCCTCACCCATACGCTCACCCGTACCCTAAGCCGTACCCTAACCCTAACCCTAACACTAACCCTAACCCTAAACCCTACCCTATGCCATACCCTCACCTGTACCCTATCCCATAACCTAAGCCGTATCATAACCCTAACACTAACCCTATCCCTAACCCATAACCTACGCCGTACCCTCACCCGTACCCTAACCCGTATCCTAAGCCGTACCCTAACCCTAACCCTAACCCTAACCCTAACCCTAACCCTAAACCATACCGTACGCCATACCCTAACACGTACCCTAACCCGTATCCTAAGCCGTACCCTAACCCTAACCAATACCCTACGCAGTATCCTCACCCATACCCTCACCCGTACCCTAAGCCGTACCCTAACCCTAACCCTAACACTAACCCTAACCCTAAACCCTACCCTATGCCATACCCTCACCTGTACCCTATCCCATAACCTAAGCCGTATCATAACCCTAACACTAACCCTATCCCTAACCCATAACCTACGCCGTACCCTCACCCGTACCCTAACCAGTATCCTAAGCCGGACCCTAACCCTAACCCTAACCCTAACCCTAACCCATAACCTACGCCGTACCCTCACCTGTACCCTAACACGTACCCTAAGACATACCGTAACCCTAACACTAACACTAACCCTAACCCTAACCCACACTCTACGCCATACCCTAACCCGTACCCTAACACGTATCGTAAGCCGTACCCTAACCCTAACCAATACCCTACGCAGTACCCTCATCCGTACCCTCACCCGTAACCTAACCCGTACCCTAAGCCGTACCCTAACCCTAACCCTAACCTATACACTACGCCGTACCCTCACCCGTACCCTAACCCGTACCCTAAGCCGTACCCTAACTCTAACCCTAACCCTAACCCTAACCCTTACCCATACCCTGCGCCGTACCCTAACCCTTACAATAACCTGTATCCTAAGCCTTAACCTAACCCTAACCAATGACCTACACAGTACCCTCACCCGTACCCTAAGCCATACCCTAACCCTAACCCTAACACTAACCTTAACCCTAAACCCTACCCTATGCCGTATCCTCACCCATACCCTATCCCATACCCTAAGCCGTACCCTAACCCTAACACTAACCCTAACCCTAACCCTAAACTACCCTTGATTGCTTTTGCCTCCATTAGATTTCCTAAGCACTAGTGTTTTAAGGAACAGGTTAAAAAGAAAATCCTAATGTGATTTTTTTATAATGTGTTCATTCTTTATCTTATCCTAGTGACGAAAATCTTCTCCATGGCTGGACCCTAAATAATATTCCTTTACGTGCTAAGTGGTATCTAGAGAGTGGGATAGGTTTAATAAATACCCTAATCCTAACGTGTACCCTAACCCTAACCCATACCCTAACCCTAATGCGTACCCTAACCCTAACCCAAACCCTAACCCTAACACGTACGCTAATCCTAACTCGTACCCTAAACCAATCCCTAACCCTAAAACTAACCCTAACCCTAACCCTAACCCTAACCCATACGCTACGCCGTACCCTCACCCATACCCTAACCCGTATCCTAAGCCGTACCCTAACCCTAAACCTAACCCTAACCTCTTCCCTACGCCGTACCCTCACCCGTACCCTAACCCGTACCCAAAGCCTTACCCTAACCCTAACCCTAACCCTCACCCATACCCAACGCCGTAACCTAACCCATATCCTAACCCGTATCCTAAGCCGTACCCTAACCCTAACCAATAACCTATGCAGTACCCTCACCAGGACCCTCACCCGTATCCTAAGCCCTACCCTAACACTAACCCTAACCCTAACCCTAAACTACCCTTTACTGCTTTTGCCTCCATTAGATTTCCTAAACACTAGTGTTTTAAGGAACAGGTTAAAAAGAAAACCTTATGTGATTTTTTTATAATGTGTTTATTCTTTATCTTATCCTAGTGACTAAAATCTTCTCCATGGCTGAACCCCAAATAATATTCCTTTACGTCCTAAGTGGTATCTAGAGAGTGGGATAGGTTTAATAAATACCCTAATCCTAAAGTGTACCCTAAAACTAACCCATACCCCAACCCTAACGCGTAACCCTAACCCTAACCAAAACCCTAACCCGAACACGTATGCTAATCCTAACCCGTACCCTAAACCAATCCCTAACCCTAAAACTAACCCTAACCCTAACCCTAACCCATAACCTACACCGTACCCTCACCCGTACCCTAACCCGTACCCTAAGCCGTACCCTAACCCTAACCCTAACCCTAAACCATACGCTACGCCGTACCCTCACCCGTACCCTAACCCGTATCCTAAGCCGTACCCTAACCCTAACACTAACCCTAAACTATACCCTACGCCGTAACCTCACCCGTACCCTAACCCATACCCTAAGCCGTACCCTAACCCTAACCCTAACCCTAACCCTAACCCTAACCCTAACCCTAACCCTAACCCATACCGTACGCCATACCCTAACACGTCCGCTAAACCGTATCCTAAGCCGTACCCTAACCCTAACCAATACCCTACGCAGTATCCTCACCCATACCCTCACCCGTACCCTAAGCCGTACCCTAACCCTAACCCTAACCCTAAACCTAACCCTAACCCCTACCCTATGCCATACCCTCACCTGTACCCTATCCCATAACCTAAGCCGTACCATAACCCTAAAACTAACCCTATCCCTAAACCATAAACTACGCCGTACCCTCACCCGTACCCTAACCCGTATCCTAAGCCGTACCCTAACCCTAACCCTAACCCATAACCTACGCCGTACCCTCACCCGTACCCTAACACGTACCCTAAGACGTACCGTAACCCTAACCCTAACACTAACCCTAACCCTAACCCACACTCTACGCCGTACCCTAACCCGTACCCTAACACGTATCCTAAGCCGTACCCTAACCCTAACCAATACCCTACGCAGTACCCTCACCCGTACCCTCACCCGTACCCTAAGCCATACCCTAACCCTAACCCTAACCCTAACCCTAACCCTTACCCTACGCCGTACCCTCACCCGTATCCTATCCCATACCCTAAGCCGTACCCTAACCCTAACACTAACCCTAACCCTAACCCTAACCCTAAACTACCCTTGATTGCTTTTGCCTTTATTAGATTTCCTAAGCACTAGTGTCTTAAGGAACAGGTTAAAAAGAAAATCCTAATGTGATTTTTTTATAATGTGTTTATTCTTTATCTTATCCTAGTGACTAAAATCTTCTCCATGGCTGGATCCCTAATAATATTCCTTTACGTGCTAAGTGGTATCTAGAGAGTGGGATAGGTTTAATAAATACCCTAATCCTAACGTGTACCCTAACCCTAACCCATACTCTAACCCTAACGCGTACCCTAACCGTAACCCAAAATCTAAGCCTAACACGTACGCTAATCCTAACCCGTACCCTAAACCATTCCCTAACCCTAAAACTAACCCTAACCCTAACCCTAACCCTAACCCTTACCCTACGCCGTACCCTCACCCGTACCCTAACCCGTACCCTAAGACGTACCCTAACCCTAACCCTAACCCATACGCTACGCCGTACCCTCACCCGTACCCTAACGCGTATCCTAAGACGTACCCTAACCCTAAACCTAACCCTAACCTCTACCCTACGCCGTACCCTCACCCGTACCCTAACCCGTACCCAAAGCCTTACCCTAACCCTAACCCTAACCCTCACCAATACCCAACGCCGTAACCTAACCCATATCCTAACCCGTATCCTAAGCCGTACCCTAACCCTAACCAATAACCTACGCAGCACCCTCACCAGTACCCTCACCCGTATCCTAAGCCCTACCCTAACCCTAACCCTAACCCTAACCCTAAACTACCCTTTACTGCTTTTGCCTCCATTAGATTTCCTAAACACTAGTGTTTTAAGGAACAGGTTAAAAAGAAAACCTTATGTGATTTTTTTATAATGAGTTTATTCTTTATCTTATCCTAGTGACTAAAATCTTCTCCATGGCTGAACCCCAAATAATAATCCTTTACGTGCTAAGTGGTATCTAGAGAGTGGGATAGGTTTAATAAATACCCAAATCCTAAAGTGTACCCTAAACCTAACCCATACCCTAACCCTAACGCGTACCCTAAGCCTAACCAAAACCCTAACCCGAACAAGTATGCTAATACTAACCCATACCCTAAACCAATCCCTAACCCTAAAACTAACCCTAACCCTAACCCTAACCCATACCTTACGCCGTACCCTCACCCGTAACCTAACCCGTACCCTAAGCCGTACCCTAACCCTAACCCTAACCTATACACTACGCCGTACCCTCACCCGTACCCTAACCCGTACCCTAAGCCGTACCCTAACTCTAACCCTAACCCTAACCCTAACCCTTACCCATACCCTGCGCCGTACCCTAACCCATACAATAACCTGTATCCTAAGCCTTAACCTAACCCTAACCAATGACCTACACAGTACCCTCACCCGTACCCTAAGCCATACCCTAACCCTAACCCTAACACTAACCCTAACCCTAAACCCTACCCTATGCCGTACCCTCACCCATACCCTATCCCATACCCTAAGCCGTAACCTAACCCTAACACTAACCCTAACCCTAACCCTAACCCTAACCCTAAACTACCCTTGACTGCTTTTGCCTCCATTAGATTTCCTAAGCACTAGTGTTTTAAGGAACAGGTTAAAAAGAAAATCCTAATGTGATTTTTTTATAATGTGTTTATTCTTTATCTTATCCTAGTGACGAAAATATTCTCCATGGCTGGACCCTAAATAATATTCCTTTACGTGCTAAGTGGTATCTAGAGAGTGGGATAGGTTTAATAAATACCCTAATCCTAACGTGTACCCTAACCCTAACCCATACCCTAACCCTAATGCATACCCTAACTCTAACCCAAACCCTAACCCTAACACGTACGCTAATCCTAACCAGTACCCTAAACCAATCCCTAACCCTAAAACTAACCCTAACCCTAACCCTAACCCTAACCCATACGCTACGCCGTACCCTCACCCATACCCTAACCCGTATCCTAAGCCGTACCCTAATCCTAAACCTAACCCTAACCTCTACCCTACGCCGTACCCTCCCCCGTACCCTAACCCGTACCCAAAGCCTTACCCTAACCCTACCCCTAACCCTCACCCATACCCAATGCCGTAACCTAACCCATATCCTAACCCGTATCCTAAGCCGTACCCTAACCCTAACCAATAACCTACGCAGTACCCTCACCAGTACCCTCACCCGTATCCTAAGCCCTACCCTAACCCTAACCCTAACCCTAACCCTAAAATACCCTTTACTGCTTTTGCCTCCATTAGATTTCCTAAACACTAGTGTTTTAACGAACAGGTTAAAAAGAAAACCTTATGTGATTTTTTTATAATGTGTTTATTATTTATCTTATCCTAGTGACTAAAATCTTCTCCATGGCTGAACCCCAAATAATATTCCTTTACGTGCTAAGTGGTATCTAGAGAGTGGGATAGGTTTAATAAATACCCTAATCCTAAAGTGTACCCTAAACCTAACCCATACCCTAACCCTAACGCGTACCCTAACCCTAACCAAAACCCTAACCCGAACACGTATGCTAATCCTAACCCGTACCCTAAACCAATCCCTAACCCTAAAACTAACCCTAACCCTAACCCTAACCCATAACCTACACCGTACCCTCACCCGTACCCTAACCCGTACCCTAAGCCGTACCCTAACCCTAACCCTAACCCTAAACTATACCCTACGCCGTAACCTCACCCGTACCCTAACCCGTACCCTAAGCCGTACCCTAACCCTAACCCTAAACCTAACCCTGACCCTAACCCTAACCCATACTGTACGCCATACCCTAACACGTACCCTAACCCGTATCCTAAGCCGTACCCTAACCCTAACCAATATCCTACGCAGTATCCTCACCCATACCCTCACCCGTACCCTAAGCCATACCCTAACCCTAACCCTAACCCTAACCCCTACCCTATGCCATACCCTCACCTGTACCCTATCCCATAACCTAAGCCGTACCATAACCCTAACACTAACCCTAACCCTAACCCATAACCTACGCCGTACCCTCACCCGTACCCTAACCCGTATCCTAAGCCATACCCTAACCCTAACCCTAACCCTAACCCTAACCCATAACCTACGCCGTACCCTCACCCGTACCCTAACACGTACCCTAAGACG
The DNA here is from genome assembly GCF_028564815.1 of Eubalaena glacialis. Taxonomy (NCBI): domain Eukaryota; kingdom Metazoa; phylum Chordata; class Mammalia; order Artiodactyla; family Balaenidae; genus Eubalaena; species Eubalaena glacialis. The sequence continues at coordinate 119,196 of NW_026871257.1, forward strand.
TACCGTAACCCTAACCCTAACACTAACCCTAACCCTAACCCACACTCTACGCCGTACCCTAACCCGTACCCTAACACGTATCCTAAGCCGTACCCTAACCCTAACCAATACCCTACGCAGTACCCTCACCCGTACCCTCACCCGTACCCTAAGCCATACCCTAACCATAACCCTAACCCTAACCCTAACCCCTACCCTACGCCGTACCCTCACCCGTACCCTATCCCATACCCTAAGCCGTACCCTAACCCTAACACTAACCCTAACCCTAACCCTAACCCTAAACTACCCTTGATGGCTTTTGCCTGTATTAGATTTCCTAAGCACTAGTGTTTTAAGGAACAGGTTAAAAAGAAAATCCTAATGTGATTTTTTTATAATGTGTTTATTCTTTATCTTATCCTAGTGACTAAAATCTTCTCCATGGCTGGATCCCTAATAATATTCCTTTACGTGCTAATTGGTATCTAGAGAGTGGGATAGGTTTAATAAATACCCTAATCCTAACGTGTACCCTAACCCTAACCCATACCCTAACCCTAACGCGTACCCTAACCCTAACCCAAAACCTAACCCTAACACGTACGCTAATCCTAACCCGTACCCTAAACCAAACCCTAACCCTAAAACTAACCCTAACCCTAACCCTAACCCTAAACCTTACCCTACGCCGTACCCTCACCCGTACCCTAACCCGTAGCCTAAGACGTACCCTAACCCTAAACCTTACCCTAACCTCTACCCTACGCCGTACCCTCACCCGTACCCTAACCCGTACCCTAAGCCGTACCCTAACCCTAACCCTAACCCTAACCCATACGCTATGCCGCACCCTCACCCATACCCTAACCCGTATCCTAAGCCGTACACTAACCCTAACCCTAATCCTAACCGCTACCCTACGCCGTACCCTATCCCATACCCTAAGCGGTACCCTAAACCTAACACTAACCCTAAACCTAACCCTAACACCTACCCTACGCCGTACCCTCACCGTAACCTATCCCATACCCTAAGCCGTACCCTAACCCTAACACTAACCCTAACCCTAAACCTAACCCCTACCCTACGCCATACCCTCACCCGTACCCTATCCCATACCCTAAGCCGTACCCTAACCCTAACCCTAACCCTAACCTATACACTACGCCGTACCCTCACCCGTACCCTAACCCGTACCCTAAGCCGTACCCTAACCCTAACCCTAACCCTAACCCTAACCCTAACCCATACCCTACGCCGTACCCTAAACCGTACCCTAACCCGTATTCTAAGCCGTACCCTAACCATAACCAATACCCTACACAGTACCCTCACCCGTACCCTCACCCGTACCCTAAGCCATACCCTAACCCTAACCCTAACCCTAACCTATACACTACGCCATACCCTCACCCGTACCCTAACCCGTACCCTAAGCCGTACCCTAACCCTAACCCTAACCCTAAACTATACCCTACGCCGTAACCTCACCCATACCCTAACCCGTACCCTAAGCCGTACCCTAACCCTAACCCTAACCCTAACCCTAACCCTAACCCATAGCGTACGCCATACCCTAACAGGTACCCTAACCCGTATCCTAAGCCATACCCTAACCCTAACCAATACCCTACGCAGTATCCTCACCCATACCCTCACCCGTACCCTAAGCCGTACCCTAACCCTAACCCTAACCCTAAACCTAACCCTAACCCCTACCCTATGCCATACCCTCACCTGTACCCTATCCCATAACCTAAGCCGTACCCTAACCCTAACCCTAACCCTAACCCTAACCCATAACCTACGCCGTACCCTCACCCGTACCCTAACACGTACCCTAAGACGTACCGTAACCCTAACCCTAACACTAACCCTAACCCTAACCCACACACTACGCCATACCCTAACCCGTACCCTAACACGTATCCTAAGCCGTACCCTAACCCTAACCAATACCCTACGCAGTACCCTCACCCGTACCCTCACCCGTACCCTAAGCCATACCCTAACCCTAACACTAACCCTAACCCTAACCCTAACCCTAAACTACCCTTGATTGCTTTTGCCTCTATTAGATTTCCTAAGCACTAGTGTTTTAAGGAATAGGTTAAAAAGAAAATCCTAATGTTATTTTTTTATAATGTGTTTATTCTTTATCTTATCCTAGTGACTAAAATCTTCTCCATGGCTGGATCCCTAATAATATTCCTTTACGTGCTAAGTGGTATCTAGAGAGTGGGATAGGTTTAATAAATACCCTAATCCTAACGTGTACCCTAACCCTACCCCATACCCTAATCCTAACGCGTACCCTAACCCTAACCCATACCCTAACCCTAACGCGTACCCTAACCCTAACCCAAACCCTAACCCTAACACGTACGCTAATCCTAACCCGTACCCTAAACCAATCCCTAACCCTAAAACTAACCCTAACCCTAACCCTAACCCTAACCCATACGCTACGCCGTACCCTCACCCATACCCTAACCCGTATCATAAGCCGTACCCTAACCCTAAACCTAACCCTAACCCCTACCCTACGCCGTACCCTCACCCGTACCCTAACCCGTACCCAAAGCCTTACCCTAACCCTAACCCTAACCCTCACCCATACCCAACGCCGTAACCTAACCCATATCCTAACCCGTATCCTAAGCCGTACCCTAACCCTAACCAATAACCTACGCAGTACCCTCACCAGTAACCTCACCCGTATCCTAAGCCTTACCCTAACCCTAACCCTAACCCTAACCCTAAACTACCCTTTACTGCTTTTGCCTCCATTAGATTTCCTAAACACTAGTGTTTTAAGGAACAGGTTAAAAAGAAAACCTTATGTGATTTTTTTATAATGTGTTTATTCTTTATCTTATCCTAGTGACTAAAATTTTCTCCATGGCTGAACCCCAAATAATATTCCTTTACGTGCTAAGTGGTATCTAGAGAGTGGGATAGGTTTAATAAATACCCTAATCCTAACGTGTACCCTAAACCTAACCCATACCCTAACCCTAACGCGTACCCTAACCCTAACGAAAACCCTAACCCGAACAAGTATGCTAATCCTAACCCGTACCCTAAACCAATCCCTAACCCTAAAACTAACCCTAACCCTAACCCTAACCCTAACCCTAACCCATAACCTACGCCGTACTCTCACCCGTACCCTAAACCGTATCCTAAGCCGTACCCTAACCCTAACCCTAAACCTAACCCTAACCGCTACCCTACGCCGTACCCTATCCCATACCCTAAGCGGTACCCTAAACCTAACACTAACCCTAAACCTAACCCTAACCCCTACCCTACGCCGTACCCTCACCCGTAACCTATCCCATACCCTAAGCCGTACCCTAACCCTAACACTAACCCTAAACCTAACCCCTACCCTACGCCGTACCCTCACCCGTACCCTATCCCATACCCTAAGCCGTACCCTAACCCTAACCCTAACCCTAACCTATACACTACGCCATACCCTGACCCGTACCCTAACCCTTACCCTAAGCCGTACCCTAACCCTAACCCTAACCTATACACTACGCCGTACCCTCACCCGTACCCTAACCCGTATCCTAAGCCGTACCCTAACCCTAACCCTAACCCTAAACTATACCCTACGCCGTACCCTAACCCGTACCCTAACCCGTATTCTAAGCCGTACCCTAACCATAACCAATACCCTACACAGTACCCTCACCCGTACCCTCACCCGTACCCTAAGCCATACCCTAACCCTAACCCTAACCCTAACCTATACACTACAGCATACCCTCACCCGTACCCTAACCCGTACCCTAAGCCGTACCCTAACCCTAACCCTAACCCTAAACCATACGCTACGCCGTACCCTCACCCGTACCCTAACCCGTATCCTAAGCCGTACCCTAACCCTAACCCTAACCCTAAACTATACCCTACGCCGTAACCTCACCCGTACCCTAACCCGTACCCTAAGCCGTACCCTAACCCTAACCCTAACCCTAACCCTAACCCTAACCCTAACCCTAACCCATACCGTACGCCATACGCTAACACGTACCCTAACCCGTATCCTAAGCCGTACCCTAACCCTAACCAATACCCTACGCAGTATCCTCACCCATACCCTCACCCGTACCCTAAGCCGTACCCTAACCCTAACCCTAACCCTAACCCGAACCCTAACCCCTACCCTATGCCATACCCTCACCTGTACCCTATCCCATAACCTAAGCCGTACCATAACCCTAACACTAATCCTAACCCTAATCCGTAACCTACGCCGTACCCTCACCCGTACCCTAACCCGTATCCTAAGCCGTACCCTAACCCTAACCCTAACCCTAACCCTAACCCATAACCTACGCCGTACCCTCACCCGTACCCTAACACGTACCCTAAGACGTACCGTAACCCTAACCCTAACACCAACCCTAACCCTAACCCACACTCTACGCCGTAACCTAACCCGTACCCTAACACGTATCCTAAGCTATACCCTAACCCTAACCAATACCCTACGCAGTACCCTCACCCGTACCCTCACCCGTACCCTAAGCCATACCCTAACCCTAACCCTAACCCTAACCCTAACCCCTACCCTACGCCGTACCCTCACCCGTACCCTATCCCATACGCTAAGCCGTACCCTAACCCTAACAGTAACACTAACCCTAACCCTAACCCATAACCTACGCCATACCCTCACCCGTACCCTAACCCGTATCCTAAGACGTACCGTAACCCTAACCAATACCCTATGCAGTATCCTTACCCATACCCTCACCCGTACCCTAAGCCGTACCCTAACCCTAACCCTAACCCTAACCCTAACCCATACCCTATGCCATACCCTCACCTGTACCCTATTCCATAACCTAAGCCGTACCCTAACCCTAACCCTAACCCTAACCGTAACCCATACGCTACGCCGTACCTTCACCCGTAGCCTAACCCGTATCCTAAGCCGTACCCTAACCCTAACCCTAACCCTAACACTAACCCTAACCCTAACCCTAACCCATACCCTACGCCATACCCTAACCCGTACCCTAACCCGTATCCTAAGCCGTATCCTAAACCTAACCAATACCCTACGCAGTACCCTCACCCGTACCCTCACCCGTACCCTAAGCCGTACCCTAAGCCCAACCCTAACCCTAACTCTAACCCCTACCCTACGCCGTACCCTCACCCGTACCCTATCCCATACGCTAAGCCGTACCCTAACCCTAACACTAACACTAACCCTAACCCTAACCCTAACCCTAAACCATACCCTATGCCGTACACTCACCCATAACCTAACCCGTACCCTAAGCCGTACCCTAACCCTAACCCTAACCTATACACTATGCGGTACCCTCACCCGTACCCTAACCCGTACCCTATGCCGTACCCTAACTCTAACCCTAACCCTAACCCTAACCCTTACCCATACCCTGCGCCGTACCCTAACCCATACAATAACCTGTATCCTAAGCCTTAACCTAACCCTAACCAATGACCTACACAGTACCCTCACCCGTACCCTAAGCCATACTCTAACCCTAACCCTAACACTAACCCTAATCCTAAACCCTACCCTATGCCGTACCCTCACCCATACCCTATCCCATACCCTAAGCCGTACCCTAACCCTAACACTAACCCTAACCCTAACCCTAACCCTAAACTACCCTTGACTGCTTTTGCCTCCATTAGAATTCCTAAGCACGAGTGTTTTAAGGAACAGGTTAAAAAGAAAATCCTAATGTGATTTTTTTATAATGTGTTTATTCTTTATCTTATCCTAGTGACGAAAATCTTCTCCATGGCTGGACCCTAAATAATATTCCTTTACGTGCTAAGTGGTATCTAGAGAGTGGGATAGGTTTAATAAATACCCTAATCCTAACGTGTACCCTAAACCTAACCCATACCCTAACCCTAACGCGTACCCTAACCCTAACCAAAACCCTAACCCGAACAAGTATGCTAATCCTAAACCTTACCCTAAACCAATCCCTAACCCTAAAACTAACCCTAACCCTAACCCTAACCCTAACCCATAACCTACGCCGTACCCTCACCCGTACCCTAACCCGTACCCTAAGCCGTACCCTAACCCTAACCCTAACTCTAACCCTAACCCTAAACCATACCCTACGCCGTACCCTAAACCGTACCCTAACCCGTATTCTAAGCCGTACCCTAACCATAACCAATACCCTAAACAGTACCCTCACCCGTACCCTAAGCCGTACCCTAACCCTAACCCTAACCCTAACCCCTACCCTACGCCGTACCCTCACCCGTACCCTATCCCATACCCTAAGCCCTACCCTAAACCTAACACTAACCCTAACCCTAACCCTAACCCTAAACTACCCTTGATTGCTTTTGCCTCTGTTAGATTTCCTAAGCACTAGTGTTTTAAGGAACAGGTTAAAAAGAAAATACTAATGTGATTTTTTTATAATGTGTTTATTCTTTATCTTATCCTAGTGACTAAAATCTTCTCCATGGCTGTATCCCTAATAATATTCGTTACGTGCTAAGTGGTATCTAGAGAGTGGGATAGGTTTAATAAATACCATAATCCTAACGTGTACCCTAACCCTAACCCATACCGTAACCCTAACGCGTACCCTAACCCTAACCCAAAAGCTAACCCTAACACGTACGCTAATCCTAACCCGTACCCTAAACCAAACCCTAACCCTAAAACTAACCCTAACCCTAACCCTAACCCTAACCCTTACCCTACACCGTACCCTCACCCGTACCCTAACCCGTACCCTAAGACGTACCCTAACACTAACCCTAACCCATACACTACGCCGTACCCTCACCCGTACCCTAACCCGTATCCTAAGCCGTACCCTAACCCTAACCCTAACCCTAACCCTAACCCTAACCCTAACCCATACCCTACGCCATACCCTAACCCGTACACTAACCCGTATCCTAAGCCATATCCTAACCCTAACCAATACCCTACGCAGTACCCTCACCCGTACCCTCACCCGTACCCTAAGCCGTACCCTAACCCCAACCCTAACCCTAACTCTAACCCTAACCCCTACCCTACGCCGTACCCTCACCCGTACCCTATCCCATACGCTAAGCCGTACCCTAACCCTAACACTAACACTAACCCTAACCCTAACCCTAAACCATACCCTACGCCGTACCCTCACCCGTAACCTAACCCGTACCCTAAGCCGTACCCTAACCCTAACCCTAACCTATACACTACGCCGTACCCTCACCCGTACCCTAACCCGTACCCTAAGCCGTACCCTAACTCTAACCCTAACCCTAACCCTAACCCTTACCCATACCCTGCACCGTACCCTAACCCATACAATAACCTGTATCCTAAGCCTTAACCTAACCCTAACCAATGACCTACACAGTACCCTCACCCGTACCCTAAGCCATACCCTAACCCTAACCCTAAGACTAACCCTAACCCTAACCCCTACCCTATGCCGTACCCTCACCCGTACCCTATCCCATACCCTAAGCCGTACCCTAACCCTAACACTAACCCTAACCCTAACCCTAACCCTAAACTACCCTTGACTACTTTTGCCTCCATTAGATTTCCTAAGCACTAGTGTTTTAAGGAACAGGTTAAAAAGAAAATCCTAATGTGATTTTTTTATAATGTGTTTATTCTTTATCTTATCCTAGTAACGAAAATCTTCTCCATGGCTGGACCCTAAATAATATTCCTTTACGTGCTAAATGGTATCTAGAGAGTGGGATAGGTTTAATAAATACCCTAATCCTAACGTGTACCCTAACCCTAACCCACACCCTAACCCTATTGCGTACCCTAACCCTAACCCAAACCCTAACCCTAACACGTACACTAATCCTAACCCGTACCCTAAACCAATCCCTAACCCTAAAACTAACCCTAACCCTAACCCTAACCCTAACCCATACGCTACGCCGTACCCTCACCCATACCCTAACCCGTATCCTAAGCCGTACCCTAACCCTAAACCTAACCCTAACCTCTACCCTACGCCGTACCCTCACCCGTACCCTAACCCGTACCCAAAGCCTTACCCTAACCCTAACCCTAACCCTCACCCATACCCAACGCCGTAACCTAACCCATATCCTAACCCGTATCCTAAGCCGTACCCTAACCCTAACCAATAACCTACGCAGTACCCTCACCAGTACCCTCACCCGTATCCTAAGCCCTACCCTAACCCTAACCCTAACCCTAACCCTAAACTACCCTTTACTGCTTTTGCCTCCTTTAGATTTCCTAAACACTAGTGTTTTAAAGAACAGGTTAAAAAGAAAATCCTAATGTGATTTTTTTATAATGTGTTTATTCTTTATCTTATCCTAGTGACTAAAATCTTCTCCATGGCTGGACCCCAAATAATATTCCTTTACGTGCTAAGTGGTATCTAGAGAGTGGGATAGGTTTAATAAATACCCTAATCATAACGTGTACCCTAACCCTAACCCATACCCTAACCCTAACACGTACCCTAACCCTAACCCAAACCCTAACCCTAACACGTACGCTAATCCTAACCCGTACCCTAAACCAATCCCTAACCCTAAAACTAACCCTAACCCTAACCCTAACCCTAACCCATACACTATGCCGTACCCTCACCCGTACCCTAACCCGTACCCTAAGCCGTACCCTAACCCTAACCCTAACCCTAACCTATACACTACGCCGTACCCTCACCCGTACCCTAACCCGTACCCTAAGCCGTACCCTAACCCTAACCCTAACCCTAACCCATACCCTACGCCGTACCCTAAACCGTACCCTAACCCGTATTCTAAGCCGTACCCTAACTATAACCAACACCCTACACAGTACCCTCACCCGTACCCTCACCCGTACCCTAAGCCATACCCTAACCCTAACCCTAACCTATACACTACGCCATACCCTCACCCGTACCCTAACCCGTACCCTAAGCCGTACCCTAACCCTAACCCTAACCCTAAACTATACCCTACGCCGTAACCTCACCCGTACCCTAACCCGTACCCTAAGCCGTACCCTAACCCTAACCCTAACCCTAACCCTAACCCTAACCCATAGCGTACGCCATACCCTAACACGTACCCTAACACGTATCCTAAGCCGTACCCTAACCCTAACCAATACCCTACGCAGTATCCTCACCCATACCCTCACCCGTACCCTAAGGCGTACCCTAACCCTAACCCTAACCCTAAACCTAACCCTATCCCCTACCCTATGCCATACCCTCACCTGTACCCTATCCCATAACCTAAGCCGTACCATAACCCTAACACTAACCATAACCCTAACCCATAACCTACGCCGTACCCTCACCCATACCCTAACCCGTATCCTAAGACGTACCCTAACCCTAACCCTAACCCTAACCCTATCCCATAACCTACGCCGTACCCTCACCTGTACCCTAACACGTACCCTAAGACGTACGGTAACCCTAACCCTAACACTAACCCTAACCCTAACCCACACTCTACGCCGTACCCTAACCCGTACCCTAACACGTATCCTAAGACGTACCCTAACCCTAACCAATACCCTACCCAGTACCCTCACCCGTACCCTCACCCGTACCCTAAGCCATACCCTAAACCTAACACTAACCCTAACCCTAACCCTAACCCTAAACTACCCTTGATTGCTTTTGCCTCTATTAGATTTCCTAAGCACTAGTGTTTTAAGGAACAGGTTAAAAAGAAAATCCTAATGTGATTTTTTTATAATGTGTTTATTCTTTATCTTATCCTAGTGACTAAAATCTTCTCCATGGCTGGATCCCTAATAATATTCCTTTACGTGCTAAGTGGTATCTAGAGAGTGGGATAGGTTTAATAAATACCCTAATCCTAACGTGTACCCTAACCCTACCCCATACCCTAACCCTAACGCGTACCCTAACCCTAACCCAAAACCTAACCCTAACACGTACGCTAATCCTAACCCGTACCCTAAACCAATCGCTAACCCTAAAACTAACCCTAACCCTAACCCTAACCTTAACCCTTACCCTACGCCGTACCCTCACCCGTACCCTAACCCGTACTGTAAGACGTACCCTAACCCTAACCCTAACCCATACGCTACGCCGTACCCTCACCCGTACTCTAACCCGTATCCTAAGCCGTACCCTAACCCTAACCCTAACCCTAACCCTAACCCTAACCCATACCCTACGCCATACCCTAACCCGTACCCTAACCCGTATCCTAAGCCATATCCTAACCCTAAACAATACCCTACGCAGTACCCTCACCCGTACCCTCACCCGTACCCTAAGCCGTACCCTAACCCCAACCCTAACCCTGACTCTAACCCTAACCCCTACCCTACGCCGTACCCTCACCCGTACCCTATCCCATACGCTAAGCCGTACCCTAACCCTAACACTAACACTAACCCTAACCCTAACCCTAACCCATACCCTACGCCGTACCCTCACCCGTAACCTAACCCGTACCCTAAGCCGTACCCTAACCCTAACCCTAACCTATACACTACGCCGTACCCTCACCCGTACCCTAACCCGTACCCTAAGCCGTACCCTAACTCTAACCCTAACCCTAACCCTAACCCTTACCCATACCCTGCGCCGTACCCTAACCCATACAATAACCTGTATCCTAAGCCTTAACCTAACCCTAACCAATGACCTACACAGTACCCTCACCCGTACCCTAAGCCATACCCTGACCCTAACCCTAACACTAACTCTAACCCTAAACCCTACCCTATGCCGTACCCTCACCCATACCCTATCCCATACCCTAAGCCGTACCCTAACCCTAACACTAACCCTAACCCTAACCCTAACCCTAAACTACCCTTGACTGCTTTTGCCTCCATTAGAATTCCTAAGCACGAGTGTTTTAAGGAACAGGTTAAAAAGAAAATCCTAATGTGATTTTTTTATAATGTGTTTATTCTTTATCTTATCCTAGTGACGAAAATCTTCTCCATGGCTGGACCCTAAATAATATTCCTTTACGTGCTAAGTGGTATCTAGAGAGTGGGATAGGTTTAATAAATACCCTAATCCTAACGTGTACCCTAAACCTAACCCATACCCTAACCCTAACGCGTACCCTAACCGTAACCAAAACCCTAACCCGAACAAGTATGCTAATCCTAAACCTTACCCTAAACCAATCCCTAACCCTAAAACTAACCCTAACCCTAACCCTAACCCTAACCCATAACCTACGCCGTACCCTCACCCGTACCCTAACCCGTACCCTAAGCCGTACCCTAACCCTAACCCTAACCCTAACCCTAACCCATACCCTACGCCGTACCCTAAACCGTACCCTAACCCGTATTCTAAGCCGTACCCTAACCATAACCAAAACCCTAAACAGTACCCTCACCCGTACCCTCACCCGTACCCTAAGCCGTACCCTAACCCTAACCCTAACCCTAACCCCTACCCTACGCCGTACCCTCACCCGTACCCTATCCCATACCCTAAGCCGTACCCTAAACCTAACACTAACCCTAACCCTAACCCTAACCCTAAACTACCCTTGATTGCTTTTGCCTCTATTAGATTTCCTAAGCACTAGTGTTTTAAGGAACAGGTTAAAAAGAAAATACTAATGTGATTTTTTTATAATGTGTTTATTCTTTATCTTATCCTAGTGACTAAAATCTTCTCCATGGCTGTATCCCTAATAATATTCGTTACGTGCTAAGTGGTATCTAGAGAGTGGGATAGGTTTAATAAATACCCTAATCCTAACGTGTACCCTAACCCTAACCCATACCCTAACCCTATTGCGTACCCTAACCCTAACCCAAACCCTAACCCTAACACGTACACTAATCCTAACCCGTACCATAAACCAATCCCTAACCCTAAAACTAACCCTAACCCTAACCCTAACCCTAACCCATACGCTACGCCGTACCCTCACCCATACCCTAACCCGTATCCTAAGCCGTACCCTAACCCTAAACCTAACCCTAACCTCTACCCTACGCCGTACACTCACCCGTACCCTAACCCGTACCCAAAGCCTTACCCTAACCCTAACCCTAACCCTCACCCATACCCAACGCCGTAACCTAACCCATATCCTAACCCGTATCCTAAGCCGTACCCTAACCCTAACCAATAACCTACGCAGTACCCTCACCAGTACCCTCACCCGTATCCTAAGCCCTACCCTAACCCTAACCCTAACCCTAACCCTAAACTACCCTTTACTGCTTTTGCCTCCTTTAGATTTCCTAAACACTAGTGTTTTAAAGAACAGGTTAAAAAGAAAATCCTAATGTGATTTTTTTATAATGTGTTTATTCTTTATCTTATCCTATTGACTAAAATCTTCTCCATGGCTGGACCCCAAATAATATTCCTTTACGTGCTAAGTGGTATCTAGAGAGTGGGATAGGTTTAATAAATACCCTAATCATAACGTGTACCCTAACCCTAACCCATACCCTAACCCTAACACGTACCCTAACCCTAACCCAAACCCTAACCCTAACACGTACGCTAATCCTAACCCGTACCCTAAACCAATCCCTAACCCTAAAACTAACCCTAACCCTAACCCTAACCCTAACCCATACACTACGCCGTACCCTCACCCGTACCCTAACCCGTACCCTAAGACGTACCCTAACCCTAACCCTAACCCTAACCTATACACTACGCCGTACCCTCACCCGTACCCTAACCCGTACCCTAAGCCGTACCCTAACCCTAACCCTAACCCTAACCCATACCCTACGCCGTACCCTAAACCGTACCCTAACCCGTATTCTAAGCCGTACCCTAACCATAACCAACACCCTACACAGTACCCTCACCCGTACCCTCACCCGTACCCTAAGCCATACCCTAACCCTAACCCTAACCTATACACTACGCCATACCCTCACCCGTACCCTAACCCGTACCCTAAGCCGTACCCTAACCCTAACCCTAACCCTAAACTATACCCTACGCCGTAACCTCACCCGTACCCTAACCCGTACCCTAAGCCGTACCCTAACCCTAACCCTAACCCTAACCCTAACCCTAACCCATAGCGTACGCCATACCCTAACACGTACCCTAACCCGTATCCTAAGCCGTACCCTAACCCTAACCAATACCCTACGCAGTATCCTCACCCATACCCTCACCCGTACCCTAAGGCGTACCCTAACCCTAACCCTAACCCTAAACCTAACCCTAACCCCTACCCTATGCCATACCCTCACCTGTACCCTATCCCATAACCTAAGCCGTACCATAACCCTAACACTAACCATAACCCTAACCCATAACCTACGCCGTACCCTCACCCATACCCTAACCCGTATCCTAAGACGTACCCTAACCCTAACCCTAACCCTATCCCTAACCCATAACCTACGCCCTACCCTCACCCGTACCCTAACACGTACCCTAAGACGTACGGTAACCCTAACCCTAACACTAACCCTAACCCTAACCCACACTCTACGCCGTACCCTAACCCGTACCCTAACACGTATCCTAAGCCGTACCCTAACCCTAACCAATACCCTACCCAGTACCCTCACCCGTACCCTCACCCGTACCCTAAGCCATACCCTAACCCTAACACTAACCCTAACCCTAACCCTAACCCTAAACTACCCTTGATTGCTTTTGCCTCTATTAGATTTCCTAAGCACTAGTGTTTTAAGGAACAGGTTAAAAAGAAAATCCTAATGTGATTTTTTTATAATGTGTTTATTCTTTATCTTATCCTAGTGACTAAAATCTTCTCCATGGCTGGATCCCTAATAATATTCCTTTACGTGCTAAGTGGTATCTAGAGAGTGGGATAGGTTTAATAAATACCCTAATCCTAACGTGTACCCTAACCCTACCCCATACCCTAACCCTAACGCGTACCCTAACCCTAACCCAAAACCTAACCCTAACACGTACGCTAATCCTAACCCGTACCCTAAACCAATCGCTAAACCTAAAACTAACCCTAACCCTAACCCTAACCTTAACCCTTACCCTACGCCGTACCCTCACCCGTACCCTAACCCGTACTGTAAGACGTACCCTAACCCTAACCCTAACCCATACGCTACGCCGTACCCTCACCCGTACTCTAACCCGTATCCTAAGCCGTACCCTAACCCTAACCCTAACCCTAACCCTAACCCTAACCCATACCCTACGCCATACCCTAACCCGTACCCTAACCCGTATCCTAAGCCATATCCTAACCCTAACCAATACCCTACGCAGTACCCTCACCCGTACCCTCACCCGTACCCTAAGCCGTACCCTAACCCCAACCCTAACCCTGACTCTAACCCTAACCCCTACCCTACGCCGTACCCTCACCCGTACCCTATCCCATACACTAAGCCGTACCCTAACCCTAACACTAACACTAACCCTAACCCTAACCCTAACCCATACCCTACGCCGTACCCTCACCCGTAACCTAACCCGTACCCTAAGCCGTACCCTAACCCTAACCCTAACCTATACACTACGCCGTACCCTCACCCGTACCCTAACCCGTACCCTAAGCCGTACCCTAACTCTAACCCTAACCCTAACCCTAACCCTTACCCATACCCTGCGCCGTACCCTAACCCATACAATAACCTGTATCCTAAGCCTTAACCTAACCCTAACCAATGACCTACACAGTACCCTCACCCGTACCCTAAGCCATACCCTGACCCTAACCCTAACACTAACCCTAACCCTAAACCCTACCCTATGCCGTACCCTCACCCATACCCTATCCCATACCCTAAGCCGTACCCTAACCCTAACACTAACCCTAACCCTAACCCTAACCCTAAACTACCCTTGACTGCTTTTGCCTCCATTAGAATTCCTAAGCACGAGTGTTTTAACGAACAGGTTAAAAAGAAAATCCTAATGTGATTTTTTTATAATGTGTTTATTCTTTATCTTATCCTAGTGACGAAAATCTTCTCCATGGCTGGACCCTAAATAATATTCCTTTACGTGCTAAGTGGTATCTAGAGAGTGGGATAGGTTTAATAAATACCCTAATCCTAACGTGTACCCTAAACCTAACCCATACCCTAACCCTAACGCGTACCCTAACCGTAACCAAAACCCTAACCCGAACAAGTATGCTAATCCTAAACCTTACCCTAAACCAATCCCTAACCCTAAAACTAACCCTAACCCTAACCCTAACCCTAACCCATAACCTACGCCGTACCCTCACCCGTACCCTAACCCGTACCCTAAGCCGTACCCTAACCCTAACCCTAACCCTAACCCTAACCCTAACCCATACCCTACGCCGTACCCTAAACCGTACCCTAACCCGTATTCTAAGCCGTACCCTAACCATAACCAAAACCCTAAACAGTACCCTCACCCGTACCCTCACCCGTACCCTAAGCCGTACCCTAACCCTAACCCTAACCCTAACCCCTACCCTACGCCGTACCCTCACCCGTACCCTATCCCATACCCTAAGCCGTACCCTAAACCTAACACTAACCCTAACCCTAACCCTAACCCTAAACTACCCTTGATTGCTTTTGCCTCTATTAGATTTCCGAAGCACTAGTGTTTTAAGGAACAGGTTAAAAAGAAAATACTAATGTGATTTTTTTATAATGTGTTTATTCTTTATCTTATCCTAGTGACTAAAATCTTCTCCATGGCTGTATCCCTAATAATATTCGTTACGTGCTAAGTGGTATCTAGAGAGTGGGATAGGTTTAATAAATACCCTAATCCTAACGTGTACCCTAACCCTAACCCATACCCTAACCCTATTGCGTACCCTAACCCTAACCCAAACCCTAACCCTAACACGTACACTAATCCTAACCCGTACCCTAAACCAATCCCTAACCCTAAAACTAACCCTAACCCTAACCCTAACCCTAACCCATACGCTACGCCGTACCCTCACCCATACCCTAACCCGTATCCTAAGCCGTACCCTAACCCTAAACCTAACCCTAACCTCTACCCTACGCCGTACCCTCACCCGTACCCTAACCCGTACCCAAAGCCTTACCCTAACCCTAACCCTAACCCTCACCCATACCCAACGCCGTAACCTAACCCATATCCTAACCCGTATCCTAAGCCGTACCCTAACCCTAACCAATAACCTACGCAGTACCCTCACCAGTACCCTCACCCGTATCCTAAGCCCTACCCTAACCCTAACCCTAACCCTAACCCTAAACTACCCTTTACTGCTTTTGCCTCCTTTAGATTTCCTAAACACTAGTGTTTTAAAGAACAGGTTAAAAAGAAAATCCTAATGTGATTTTTTTATAATGTGTTTATTCTTTATCTTATCCTATTGACTAAAATCTTCTCCATGGCTGGACCCCAAATAATATTCCTTTACGTGCTAAGTGGTATCTAGAGAGTGGGATAGGTTTAATAAATACCCTAATCATAACGTGTACCCTAACCCTAACCCATACCCTAACCCTAACACGTACCCTAACCCTAACCCAAACCCAAACCCTAACACGTACGCTAATCCTAACCCGTACCCTAAACCAATCCCTAACCCTAAAACTAACCCTAACCCTAACCCTAACCCTAACCCATACACTACGCCGTACCCTCACCCGTACCCTAACCCGTACCCTAAGACGTACCCTAACCCTAACCCTAACCCTAACCTATACACTACGCCGTACCCTCACCCGTACCCTAAACCGTACCCTAACCCGTATTCTAAGCCGTACCCTAACCATAACCAACACCCTACACAGTACCCTCACCCGTACCCTCACCCGTACCCTAAGCCATACCCTAACCCTAACCCTAACCTATACACTACGCCATACCCTCACCCGTACCCTAACCCGTACCCTAAGCCGTACCCTAACCCTAACCCTAACCCTAAACTATACCCTACGCCGTAACCTCACCCGTACCCTAACCCGTACCCTAAGCCGTACCCTAACCCTAACCCTAACCCTAACCCTAACCCTAACCCATAGCGTACGCCATACCCTAACACGTACCCTAACCCGTATCCTAAGCCGTACCCTAACCCTAACCAATACCCTACGCAGTATCCTCACCCATACCCTCACCCGTACCCTAAGGCGTACCCTAACCCTAACCCTAACCCTAAACCTAACCCTAACCCCTACCCTATGCCATACCCTCACCTGTACCCTATCCCATAACCTAAGCCGTACCATAACCCTAACACTAACCATAACCCTAACCCATAACCTACGCCGTACCCTCACCCATACCCTAACCCGTATCCTAAGACGTACCCTAACCCTAACCCTAACCCTAACCCTAACCCATAACCTACGCCCTACCCTCACCCGTACCCTAACACGTACCCTAAGACGTACGGTAACCCTAACCCTAACACTAACCCTAACCCTAACCCACACTCTACGCCGTACCCTAACCCGTACCCTAACACGTATCCTAAGCCGTACCCTAACCCTAACCAATACCCTACCCAGTACCCTCACCCGTACCCTCACCCGTACCCTAAGCCATACCCTAACCCTAACACTAACCCTAACCCTAACCCTAACCCTAAACTACCCTTGATTGCTTTTGCCTCTATTAGATTTCCTAAGCACTAGTGTTTTAAGGAACAGGTTAAAAAGAAAATCCTAATGTGATTTTTTTATAATGTGTTTATTCTTTATCTTATCCTAGTGACTAAAATCTTCTCCATGGCTGGATCCCTAATAATATTCCTTTACGTGCTAAGTGGTATCTAGAGAGTGGGATAGGTTTAATAAATACCCTAATCCTAACGTGTACCCTAACCCTACCCCATACCCTAACCCTAACGCGTACCCTAACCCTAACCCAAAACCTAACCCTAACACGTACGCTAATCCTAACCCGTACCCTAAACCAATCGCTAACCCTAAAACTAACCCTAACCCTAACCCTAACCTTAACCCTTACCCTACGCCGTACCCTCACCCGTACCCTAACCCGTACTGTAAGACGTACCCTAACCCTAACCCTAACCCATACGCTACGCCGTACCCTCACCCGTACTCTAACCCGTATCCTAAGCCGTACCCTAACCCTAACCCTAACCCTAACCCTAACCCTAACCCATACCCTACGCCATACCCTAACCCGTACCCTAACCCGTATCCTAAGCCATATCCTAACCCTAAACAATACCCTACGCAGTACCCTCACCCGTACCCTCACCCGTACCCTAAGCCGTACCCTAACCCCAACCCTAACCCTGACTCTAACCCTAACCCCTACCCTACGCCGTACCCTCACCCGTACCCTATCCCATACACTAAGCCGTACCCTAACCCTAACACTAACACTAACCCTAACCCTAACCCTAACCCATACCCTACGCCGTACCCTCACCCGTAACCTAACCCGTACCCTAAGCCGTACCCTAACCCTAACCCTAACCTATACACTACGCCGTACCCTCACCCGTACCCTAACCCGTACCCTAAGCCGTACCCTAACTCTAACCCTAACCCTAACCCTAACCCTTACCCATACCCTGCGCCGTACCCTAACCCATACAATAACCTGTATCCTAAGCCTTAACCTAACCCTAACCAATGACCTACACAGTACCCTCACCCGTACCCTAAGCCATACCCTGACCCTAACCCTAACACTAACCCTAACCCTAAACCCTACCCTATGCCGTACCCTCACCCATACCCTATCCCATACCCTAAGCCGTACCCTAACACTAACACTAACCCTAACCCTAACCCTAACCCTAAACTACCCTTGATTGCTTTTGCCTCCATTAGAATTCCTAAGCACGAGTGTTTTAAGGAACAGGTTAAAAAGAAAATCCTAATGTGATTTTTTTATAATGTGTTTATTCTTTATCTTATCCTAGTGACGAAAATCTTCTCCATGGCTGGACCCTAAATAATATTCCTTTACGTGCTAAGTGGTATCTAGAGAGTGGGATAGGTTTAATAAATACCCTAATCCTAACGTGTACCCTAAACCTAACCCATACCCTAACCCTAACGCGTACCCTAACCGTAAACAAAACCCTAACCCGAACAAGTATGCTAATCCTAAACCTTACCCTAAACCAATCCCTAACCCTAAAACTAACCCTAACCCTAACCCTAACCCTAACCCATAACCTACGCCGTACCCTCACCCGTACCCTAACCCGTACCCTAAGCCGTACCCTAACCCTAACCCTAACCCTAACCCTAACCCTAACCCATACCCTACGCCGTACCCTAAACCGTACCCTAACCCGTATTCTAAGCCGTACCCTAACCATAACCAAAACCCTAAACAGTACCCTCACCCGTACCCTCACCCGTACCCTAAGCCGTACCCTAACCCTAACCCTAACCCTAACCCCTACCCTATGCCGTACCCTCACCCGTACCCTATCCCATACCCTAAGCCGTACCCTAAACCTAACACTAACCCTAACCCTAACCCTAACCCTAAACTACCCTTGATTGCTTTTGCCTCTATTAGATTTCCTAAGCACTAGTGTTTTAAGGAACAGGTTAAAAAGAAAATACTAATGTGATTTTTTTATAATGTGTTTATTCTTTATCTTATCCTAGTGACTAAAATCTTCTCCATGGCTGTATCCCTAATAATATTCGTTACGTGCTAAGTGGTATCTAGAGAGTGGGATAGGTTTAATAAATACCCTAATCCTAACGTGTACCCTAACCCTAACCCATACCCTAACCCTAACGCGTACCCTAACCCTAACCCAAAAGCTAACCCTAACACGTACGCTAATCCTAACCCGTACCCTAAACCAAACCCTAACCCTAAAACTAACCCTAACCCTAACCCTAACCCTAACCCTTACCCTACACCGTACCCTCACCCGTACCCTAACCCGTACCCTAAGACGTACCCTAACACTAACCCTAACCCATACACTACGCCGTACCCTCACCCGTACCCTAACCCGTATCCTAAGCCGTACCCTAACCCTAACCCTAACCCTAACCCTAACCCTAACCCATACCCTACGCCATACCCTAACCCGTACACTAACCCGTATCCTAAGCCATATCCTAACCCTAACCAATACCCTACGCAGTACCCTCACCCGTACCCTCACCCGTACCCTAAGCCGTACCCTAACCCCAACCCTAACCCTAACTCTAACCCTAACCCCTACCCTACGCCGTACCCTCACCCGTACCCTATCCCATACGCTAAGCCGTACCCTAACCCTAACACTAACACTAACCCTAACCCTAACCCTAAACCATACCCTACGCCGTACCCTCACCCGTAACCTAACCCGTACCCTAAGCCGTACCCTAACCCTAACCCTAACCTATACACTACGCCGTACCCTCACCCGTACCCTAACCCGTACCCTAAGCCGTACCCTAACTCTAACCCTAACCCTAACCCTTACCCATACCCTGCACCGTACCCTAACCCATACAATAACCTGTATCCTAAGCCTTAACCTAACCCTAACCAATGACCTACACAGTACCCTCACCCGTACCCTAAGCCATACCCTAACCCTAACCCTAACACTAACCCTAACCCTAACCCCTACCCTACGCCGTACCCTCACCCGTACCCTATCCCATACCCTAAGCCGTACCCTAACCCTAACACTAACCCTAACCCTAACCCTAACCCTAAACTACCCTTGACTGCTTTTGCCTCCATTAGATTTCCTAAGCACTAGTGTTTTAAGGAACAGGTTAAAAAGAAAATCCTAATGTGATTTTTTTATAATGTGTTTATTCTTTATCTTATCCTAGTAACGAAAATCTTCTCCATGGCTGGACCCTAAATAATATTCCTTTACGTGCTAAATGGTATCTAGAGAGTGGGATAGGTTTAATAAATACCCTAATCCTAACGTGTACCCTAACCCTAACCCACACCCTAACCCTATTGCGTACCCTAACCCTAACCCAAACCCTAACCCTAACACGTACACTAATCCTAACCCGTACCCTAAACCAATCCCTAACCCTAAAACTAACCCTAAACCTAACCCTAACCCTAACCCATACGCTACGCCGTACCCTCACCCATACCCTAACCCGTATCCTAAGCCGTACCCTAACCCTAAACCTAACCCTAACCTCTACCCTACGCCGTACCCTCACCCGTACCCTAACCTGTACCCAAAGCCTTACCCTAACCCTAACCCTAACCTTCACCCATACCCAACGCCGTAACCTAACCCATATCCTAACCCGTATCCTAAGCCGTACCCTAACCCTAACCAATAACCTACGCAGTACCCTCACCAGTACCCTCACCCGTATCCTAAGCCCTACCCTAACCCTAACCCTAACCCTAACCCTAAACTACCCTTTACTGCTTTTGCCTCCTTTAGATTTCCTAAACACTAGTGTTTTAAAGAACAGGTTAAAAAGAAAATCCTAATGTGATTTTTTTATAATGTGTTTATTCTTTATCTGATCCTAGTGACTAAAATCTTCTCCATGGCTCGACCCCAAATAATATTCCTTTACGTGCTAAGTGGTATCTAGAGAGTGGGATAGGTTTAATAAATACCCTAATCATAACGTGTACCCTAACCCTAACCCATACCCTAACCCTAACACGTACCCTAACCCTAACCCAAACCCTAACCCTAACACGTACGCTAATCCTAACCCGTACCCTAAACCAATCCCTAACCCTAAAACTAACCCTAACCCTAACCCTAACCCTAACCCATACACTACGCCGTACCCTCACCCGTACCCTAACCCGTACCCTAAGCCGTACCCTAACCCTAACCCTAACCCTAACCTATACACTACGCCGTACCCTCACCCGTACCCTAACCCGTACCCTAAGCCGTACCCTAACCCTAACCCTAACCCTAACCCTAACCCTAACCCATACCCTACGCCGTACCCTAAACCGTACCCTAACCCGTATTCTAAGCCGTACCCTAACCATAACCAACACCCTACACAGTACCCTCACCCGTACCCTCACCCGTACCCTAAGCCATACCCTAACCCTAACACTAACCTATACACTACGCCATACCCTCACCCGTACCCTAACCCGTACCCTAAGCCGTACCCTAACCCTAACCCTAACCCTAAACTATACCCTACGCCGTAACCTCACCCGTACCCTAACCCGTACCCTAAGCCGTACCCTAACCCTAACCCTAACCCTAACCCTAACCCTAACCCATAGCGTACGACATACCCTAACACGTACCCTAACCCGTATCCTAAGCCGTACCCTAACCCTAACCAATACCCTACGCAGTATCCTCACCCATACCCTCACCCGTACCCTAAGGCGTACCCTAACCCTAAACCTAACCCTAACCCCTACCCTATGCCATACCCTCACCTGTACCCTATCCCATAATCTAAGCCGTACCATAACCCTAACACTAACCATAACCCTAACCCATAACCTACGCCGTACCCTCACCCATACCCTAACCCGTATCCTAAGACGTACCCTAACCCTAACCCTAACCCATAACCTACGCCGTACCCTCACCCGTACCCTAACACGTACCCTAAGACGTACGGTAACCCTAACCCTAACACTAACCCTAACCCTAACCCACACTCTACGCCGTACCCTAACCCGTACCCTAACACGTATCCTAAGCCGTACCCTAACCCTAACCAATACCCTACCCAGTACCCTCACCCGTACCCTCACCCGTACCCTAAGCCATACCCTAACCCTAACACTAACCCTAACCCTAACCCTAACCCTAAACTACCCTTGATTGCTTTTGCCTCTATTAGATTTCCTAAGCACTAGTGTTTTAAGGAACAGGTTAAAAAGAAAATCCTAATGTGATTTTTTTATAATGTGTTTATTCTTTATCTTATCCTAGTGACTAAAATCTTCTCCATGGCTGGATCCCTAATAATATTCCTTTACGTGCTAAGTGGTATCTAGAGAGTGGGATAGGATTAATAAATACCCTAATCCTAACGTGTACCCTAACCCTACCCCATACCCTAACCCTAACGCGTACCCTAACCCTAACCCAAAACCTAACCCTAACACGTACGCTAATCCTAACCCGTACCCTAAACCAATCGCTAACCCTAAAACTAACCCTAACCCTAACCCTAACCTTAACCCTTACCCTACGCCGTACCCTCACCCGTACCCTAACCCGTACTCTAAGACGTACCCTAACCCTAACCCTAACACATACCCTACGCCATACCCTAACCCGTACCCTAACCCGTATCCTAAGCCATATCCTAACCCTAACCAATACCCTACGCAGTACCCTCACCCGTACCCTAAGCCGTACCCTAACCCCAACCCTAACCCTGACTCTAACCCTAACCCCTACCCTACGCCGTACCCTAACCCGTACCCTATCCCATACGCTAAGCCGTACCCTAACCCTAACACTAACACTAACCCTAACCCTAACCCTAACCCATACCCTACGCCGTACCCTCACCCGTAACCTAACCCGTACCCTAAGCCGTACCCTAACCCTAACCCTAACCTATACACTACGCCGTACCCTCACCCGTACCCTAACCCGTACCCTAAGCCGTACCCTAACTCTAACCCTAACCCTAACCCTAAACCTTACCCATACCCTGCCCCGTACCCTAACCCATACAATAACCTGTATCCTAAGCCTTAACCTAACCCTAACCAATGACCTACACAGTACCCTCACCCGTACCCTAAGCCATACCCTAACCCTAACCCTAACACTAACCCTAACCCTAAACCCTACCCTATGCCGTACCCTCACCCATACCCTATCCCATACCCTAAGCCGTACCCTAACCCTAACACTAACCCTAACCCTAACCCTAACCCTAAACTACCCTTGACTGCTTTTGCCTCCATTAGATTTCCTAAGCACTAGTGTTTTAAGGAACAGGTTAAAAAGAAAATCCTAATGTGATTTTTTTATAATGTGTTTATTCTTTATCTTATCCTAGTGACTAAAATCTTCTCCATGGCTGGACCCTAAATAATATTCCTTTACGTGCTAAGTGGTATCTAGAGAGTGGGATAGGTTTAATAAATACCCTAATCCTAACGCGTACCCTAACCCTAACCCATACCCTAACCCTAACGCGTACCCTAACCCTAACCTAAACCCTAACCCTAACACGTACGCTAATCCTAACCCGTACCCTAAACCAATCCCTAACCCTAAAACTAACCCTAACCCTAACCCTAACCCTAACCCATACGCTACGCCGTACCCTCACCCATACCCTAACCCGTATCCTAAGCCGTACCCTAACCCTAAACCTAACCCTAACCCCTACCCTACGCCGTACCCTCACCCGTACCCTAACCCGTACCAAAAGCCTTACCCTAACCCTAACCCTAACCCTCACCCATACCCAACGCCGTAACCTAACCCATATCCTAACCCGTATCCTAAGCCGTACCCTAACCCTAACCAATAACCTACGCAGTACCCTCACCAGTAACCTCACCCGTATTCTAAGCCCTACCCTAACCCTAACCCTAACCCTAACCCTAAACTACCCTTTACTGCTTTTGCCTCCATTAGATTTCCTAAACACTAGTGTTTTAAGGAACAGGTTAAAAAGAAAACCTTATGTGATTTTTTTATAATATGTTTATTCCTTATCTTATCCTAGTGACTAAAATTTTCTCCATGGCTGAATTCCAAATAATATTCCTTTACGTGCTAAGTGGTATCTAGAGAGTGGGATAGGTTTAATAAATACCCTAATCCTAACGTGTACCCTAAACCTAACCCATACCCTAACCCTAACGCGTACCCTAACCCTAACCAAAACCCTAACCCGAACAAGTATGCTAATCCTAACCCGTACCCTAAACCAATCCCTAACCCTAAAACTAACCCTAACCCTAACCCTAACCCTAACCCTAACCCTAACCCATAACCTACGCCGTACCCTCACCCGTACCCTAAACCGTATCCTAAGCCGTACCCTAACCCTAACCCTAACCCTAACCCTAACCGCTACCCTACGCCGTACCCTATCCCATACCCTAAGCGGTACCCTAAACCTAACACTAACCCTAAACCTAACCCTAACCCCTACCCTACGCCGTAAACTCACCCGTAACCTATCCCATACCCTAAGCCGTACCCTAACCCTAACACTAACCCTAACCCTAAACCTAACCCCTACCCTACGCCGTACCCTCACCCGTACCCTATCCCATACCCTAAGCCGTACCCTAACCCTAACCCTAACCCTAACCTATACACTACGCCATACCCTCACCCGTACCCTAACCCTTACCCTAAGCCGTACCCTAACCATAACCAACACCCTACACAGTACCCTCACCCGTACCCTCACCCGTACCCTAAGCCATACCCTAACCCTAACCCTAACCTATACACTACGCCATACCCTCACCCGTACCCTAACCCGTACCCTAAGCCGTACCCTAACCCTAACCCTAACCCTAAACTATACCCTACGCCGTAACCTCACCCGTACCCTAACCCGTACCCTAAGCCGTACCCTAACCCTAACCCTAACCCTAACCCTAACCCTAACCCATAGCGTACGCCATACCCTAACACGTACCCTAACCCGTATCCTAAGCCGTACCCTAACCCTAACCAATACCCTACGCAGTATCCTCACCCATACCCTCACCCGTACCCTAAGGCGTACCCTAACCCTAACCCTAACCCTAAACCTAACCCTAACCCCTACCCTATGCCATACCCTCACCTGTACCCTATCCCATAACCTAAGCCGTACCATAACCCTAACACTAACCATAACCCTAACCCATAACCTACGCCGTACCCTCACCCATACCCTAACCCGTATCCTAAGACGTACCCTAACCCTAACCCTAACCCTAACCCTAACCCATAACCTACGCCCTACCCTCACCCGTACCCTAACACGTACCCTAAGACGTACGGTAACCCTAACCCTAACACTAACCCTAACCCTAACCCACACTCTACGCCGTACCCTAACCCGTACCCTAACACGTATCCTAAGCCGTACCCTAACCCCAACCGTAACCCTGACTCTAACCCTAACCCCTACCCTACGCCGTACCCTCACCCGTACCCTATCCCATACACTAAGCCGTACCCTAACCCTAACACTAACACTAACCCTAACCCTAACCCTAACCCATACCCTACGCCGTACCCTCACCCGTAACCTAACCCGTACCCTAAGCCGTACCCTAACCCTAACCCTAACCTATACACTACGCCGTACCCTCACCCGTACCCTAACCCGTACCCTAAGCCGTACCCTAACTCTAACCCTAACCCTAACCCTAACCCTTACCCATACCCTGCGCCGTACCCTAACCCATACAATAACCTGTATCCTAAGCCTTAACCTAACCCTAACCAATGACCTACACAGTACCCTCACCCGTACCCTAAGCCATACCCTGACCCTAACCCTAACACTAACCCTAACCCTAAACCCTACCCTATGCCGTACCCTCACCCATACCCTATCCCATACCCTAAGCCGTACCCTAACACTAACACTAACCCTAACCCTAACCCTAACCCTAAACTACCCTTGACTGCTTTTGCCTCCATTAGAATTCCTAAGCACGAGTGTTTTAAGGAACAGGTTAAAAAGAAAATCCTAATGTGATTTTTTTATAATGTGTTTATTCTTTATCTTATCCTAGTGACGAAAATCTTCTCCATGGCTGGACCCTAAATAATATTCCTTTACGTGCTAAGTGGTATCTAGAGAGTGGGATAGGTTTAATAAATACCCTAATCCTAACGTGTACCCTAAACCTAACCCATACCCTAACCCTAACGCGTACCCTAACCGTAAACAAAACCCTAACCCGAACAAGTATGCTAATCCTAAACCTTACCCTAAACCAATCCCTAACCCTAAAACTAACCCTAACCCTAACCCTAACCCTAACCCATAACCTACGCCGTACCCTCACCCGTACCCTAACCCGTACCCTAAGCCGTACCCTAACCCTAACCCTAACCCTAACCCTAACCCTAACCCATACCCTACGCCGTACCCTAAACCGTACCCTAACCCGTATTCTAAGCCGTACCCTAACCATAACCAAAACCCTAAACAGTACCCTCACCCGTACCCTCACCCGTACCCTAAGCCGTACCCTAACCCTAACCCTAACCCTAACCCCTACCCTATGCCGTACCCTCACCCGTACCCTATCCCATACCCTAAGCCGTACCCTAAACCTAACACTAACCCTAACCCTAACCCTAACCCTAAACTACCCTTGATTGCTTTTGCCTCTATTAGATTTCCTAAGCACTAGTGTTTTAAGGAACAGGTTAAAAAGAAAATACTAATGTGATTTTTTTATAATGTGTTTATTCTTTATCTTATCCTAGTGACTAAAATCTTCTCCATGGCTGTATCCCTAATAATATTCGTTACGTGCTAAGTGGTATCTAGAGAGTGGGATAGGTTTAATAAATACCCTAATCCTAACGTGTACCCTAACCCTAACCCATACCCTAACCCTAACGCGTACCCTAACCCTAACCCAAAAGCTAACCCTAACACGTACGCTAATCCTAACCCGTACCCTAAACCAAACCCTAACCCTAAAACTAACCCTAACCCTAACCCTAACCCTAACCCTTACCCTACACCGTACCCTCACCCGTACCCTAACCCGTACCCTAAGACGTACCCTAACACTAACCCTAACCCATACACTACGCCGTACCCTCACCCGTACCCTAACCCGTATCCTAAGCCGTACCCTAACCCTAACCCTAACCCTAACCCTAACCCTAACCCATACCCTACGCCATACCCTAACCCGTACACTAACCCGTATCCTAAGCCATATCCTAACCCTAACCAATACCCTACGCAGTACCCTCACCCGTACCCTCACCCGTACCCTAAGCCGTACCCTAACCCCAACCCTAACCCTAACTCTAACCCTAACCCCTACCCTACGCCGTACCCTCACCCGTACCCTATCCCATACGCTAAGCCGTACCCTAACCCTAACACTAACACTAACCCTAACCCTAACCCTAACCCATACCCTACGCCGTACCCTCACCCGTAACCAAACCCGTACCCAAAGCCGTACCCTAACCCTAACCCTAACCTATACACTACGCCGTACCCTCACCCGTACCCTAACCCGTACCCTAAGCCGTACCCTAACTCTAACCCTAACCCTAACCCTAACCCTTACCCATACCCTGCGCCGTACCCTAACCCATACAATAACCTGTATCCTAAGCCTTAACCTAACCCTAACCAATGACCTACACAGTACCCTCACCCGTACCCTAAGCCATACCCTAACCCTAACCCTAACACTAACCCTAACCCTAACCCCTACCCTACGCCGTACCCTCACCCGTACCCTATCCCATACCCTAAGCCGTACCCTAACCCTAACACTAACCCTAACCCTAACCCTAACCCTAAACTACCCTTGACTGCTTTTGCCTCCATTAGATTTCCTAAGCACTAGTGTTTTAAGGAACAGGTTAAAAAGAAAATCCTAATGTGATTTTTTTATAATGTGTTTATTCTTTATCTTATCCTAGTAACGAAAATCT
The DNA here is from genome assembly GCF_028564815.1 of Eubalaena glacialis. Classification (NCBI taxonomy): domain Eukaryota; kingdom Metazoa; phylum Chordata; class Mammalia; order Artiodactyla; family Balaenidae; genus Eubalaena; species Eubalaena glacialis. The sequence continues at coordinate 147,669 of NW_026871257.1, forward strand.
TCTCCATGGCTGGACCCTAAATAATATTCCTTTACGTGCTAAATGGTATCTAGAGAGTGGGATAGGTTTAATAAATACCCTAATCCTAACGTGTACCCTAACCCTAACCCACACCCTAACCCTATTGCGTACCCTAACCCTAACCCAAACCCTAACCCTAACACGTACACTAATCCTAACCCGTACCCTAAACCAATCCCTAACCCTAAAACTAACCCTAACCCTAACCCTAACCCTAACCCATACGCTACGCCGTACCCTCACCCATAACCTAACCCGTATCCTAAGCCGTACCCTAACCCTAAACCTAACCCTAACCTCTACCCTACGCCGTACCCTCACCCGTACCCTAACCTGTACCCAAAGCCTTACCCTAACCCTAACCCTAACCTTCACCCATACCCAACGCCGTAACCTAACCCATATCCTAACCCGTATACTAAGCCGTACCCTAACCCTAACCAATAACCTACGCAGTACCCTCACCAGTACCCTCACCCGTATCCTAAGCCCTACCCTAACCCTAACCCTAACCCTAACCCTAAACTACCCTTTACTGCTTTTGCCTCCTTTAGATTTCCTAAACACTAGTGTTTTAAAGAACAGGTTAAAAAGAAAATCCTAATGTGATTTTTTTATAATGTGTTTATTCTTTATCTGATCCTAGTGACTAAAATCTTCTCCATGGCTCGACCCCAAATAATATTCCTTTACGTGCTAAGTGGTATCTAGAGAGTGGGATAGGTTTAATAAATACCCTAATCATAACGTGTACCCTAACCCTAACCCATACCCTAACCCTAACACGTACCCTAACCCTAACCCAAACCCTAACCCTAACACGTACGCTAATCCTAACCCGTACCCTAAACCAATCCCTAACCCTAAAACTAACCCTAACCCTAACCCTAACCCTAACCCATACACTACGCCGTACCCTCACCCGTACCCTAACCCGTACCCTAAGCCGTACCCTAACCCTAACCCTAACCCTAACCTATACACTACGCCGTACCCTCACCCGTACCCTAACCCGTACCCTAAGCCGTACCCTAACCCTAACCCTAACCCTAACCCTAACCCTAACCCATACCCTACGCCGTACCCTAAACCGTACCCTAACCCGTATTCTAAGCCGTACCCTAACCATAACCAACACCCTACACAGTACCCTCACCCGTACCCTCACCCGTACCCTAAGCCATACCCTAACCCTAACACTAACCTATACACTACGCCATACCCTCACCCGTACCCTAACCCGTACCCTAAGCCGTACCCTAACCCTAACCCTAACCCTAAACTATACCCTACGCCGTAACCTCACCCGTACCCTAACCCGTACCCTAAGCCGTACCCTAACCCTAACCCTAACCCTAACCCTAACCCTAACCCATAGCGTACGACATACCCTAACACGTACCCTAACCCGTATCCTAAGCCGTACCCTAACCCTAACCAATACCCTACGCAGTATCCTCACCCATACCCTCACCCGTACCCTAAGGCGTACCCTAACCCTAAACCTAACCCTAACCCCTACCCTATGCCATACCCTCACCTGTACCCTATCCCATAACCTAAGCCGTACCATAACCCTAACACTAACCATAACCCTAACCCATAACCTACGCCGTACCCTCACCCATACCCTAACCCGTATCCTAAGACGTACCCTAACCCTAACCCTAACCCATAACCTACGCCGTACCCTCACCCGTACCCTAACACGTACCCTAAGACGTACGGTAACCCTAACCCTAACACTAACCCTAACCCTAACCCACACTCTACGCCGTACCCTAACCCGTACCCTAACACGTATCCTAAGCCGTACCCTAACCCTAACCAATACCCTACCCAGTACCCTCACCCGTACCCTCACCCGTACCCTAAGCCATACCCTAACCCTAACACTAACCCTAACCCTAACCCTAACCCTAAACTACCCTTGATTGCTTTTGCCTCTATTAGATTTCCTAAGCACTAGTGTTTTAAGGAACAGGTTAAAAAGAAAATCCTAATGTGATTTTTTTATAATGTGTTTATTCTTTATCTTATCCTAGTGACTAAAATCTTCTCCATGGCTGGATCCCTAATAATATTCCTTTACGTGCTAAGTGGTATCTAGAGAGTGGGATAGGATTAATAAATACCCTAATCCTAACGTGTACCCTAACCCTACCCCATACCCTAACCCTAACGCGTACCCTAACCCTAACCCAAAACCTAACCCTAACACGTACGCTAATCCTAACCCGTACCCTAAACCAATCGCTAACCCTAAAACTAACCCTAACCCTAACCCTAACCTTAACCCTTACCCTACGCCGTACCCTCACCCGTACCCTAACCCGTACTCTAAGACGTACCCTAACCCTAACCCTAACCCATACCCTACGCCATACCCTAACCCGTACCCTAACCCGTATCCTAAGCCATATCCTAACCCTAACCAATACCCTACGCAGTACCCTCACCCGTACCCTAAGCCGTACCCTAACCCCAACCCTAACCCTGACTCTAACCCTAACCCCTACCCTACGCCGTACCCTAACCCGTACCCTATCCCATACGCTAAGCCGTACCCTAACCCTAACACTAACACTAACCCTAACCCTAACCCTAACCCATACCCTACGCCGTACCCTCACCCGTAACCTAACCCGTACCCTAAGCCGTACCCTAACACTAACCCTAACCTATACACTACGCCGTACCCTCACCCGTACCCTAACCCGTACCCTAAGCCGTACCCTAACTCTAACCCTAACCCTAACCCTAACCCTTACCCATACCCTGCGCCGTACCCTAACCCATACAATAACCTGTATCCTAAGCCTTAACCTAACCCTAACCAATGACCTACACAGTACCCTCACCCGTACCCTGAGCCATACCCTAACCCTAACCCTAACACTAACCCTAACCCTAAACCCTACCCTATGCCGTACCCTCACCCATACCCTATCCCATACCCTAAGCCGTACCCTAACCCTAACACTAACCCTAACCCTAACCCTAACCCTAAACTACCCTTGACTGCTTTTGCCTCCATTAGATTTCCTAAGCACTAGTGTTTTAAGGAACAGGTTAAAAAGAAAATCCTAATGTGATTTTTTTATAATGTGTTTATTCTTTATCTTATCCTAGTGACTAAAATCTTCTCCATGGCTGGACCCTAAATAATATTCCTTTACGTGCTAAGTGGTATCTAGAGAGTGGGATAGGTTTAATAAATACCCTAATCCTAACGCGTACCCTAACCCTAACCCATACCCTAACCCTAACGCGTACCCTAACCCTAACCTAAACCCTAACCCTAACACGTACGCTAATCCTAACCCGTACCCTAAACCAATCCCTAACCCTAAAACTAACCCTAACCCTAACCCTAACCCTAACCCATACGCTACGCCGTACCCTCACCCATACCCTAACCCGTATCCTAAGCCGTACCCTAACCCTAAACCTAACCCTAACCCCTACCCTACGCCGTACCCTCACCCGTACCCTAACCCGTACCAAAAGCCTTACCCTAACCCTAACCCTAACCCTCACCCATACCCAACGCCGTAACCTAACCCATATCCTAACCCGTATCCTAAGCCGTACCCTAACCCTAACCAATAACCTACGCAGTACCCTCACCAGTAACCTCACCCGTATCCTAAGCCCTACCCTAACCCTAACCCTAACCCTAACCCTAAACTACCCTTTACTGCTTTTGCCTCCATTAGATTTCCTAAACACTAGTGTTTTAAGGAACAGGTTAAAAAGAAAACCTTATGTGATTTTTTTATAATATGTTTATTCCTTATCTTATCCTAGTGACTAAAATTTTCTCCATGGCTGAATTCCAAAGAATATTCCTTTACGTGCTAAGTGGTATCTAGAGAGTGGGATAGGTTTAATAAATACCCTAATCTTAACGTGTACCCTAAACCTAACCCATACCCTAACCCTAACGCATACCCTAACCCTAACCAAAACCCTAACCCGAACAAGTATGCTAATCCTAACCCGTACCCTAAACCAATCCCTAACCCTAAAACTAACCCTAACCCTAACCCTAACCCTAAACCTAACCCTAACCCATAACCTACGCCGTACCCTCACCCGTACCCTAAACCGTATCCTAAGCCGTACCCTAACCCTAACCCTAACCCTAACCCTAACCGCTACCCTACGCCGTACCCTATCCCATACCCTAAGCGGTACCCTAAACCTAACACTAACCCTAAACCTAACCCTAACCCCTACCCTACGCCGTAAACTCACCCGTAACCTATCCCATACCCTAAGCCGTACCCTAACCCTAACACTAACCCTAACCCTAAACCTAACCCCTACCCTACGCCGTACCCTCACCCGTACCCTATCCCATACCCTAAGCCGTACCCTAACCCTAACCCTAACCCTAACCTATACACTACGCCATACCCTCACCCGTACCCTAACCCTTACCCTAAGCCGTACCCTAACCATAACCAACACCCTACACAGTACCCTCACCCGTACCCTCACCCGTACCCTAAGCCATACCCTAACCCTAACCCTAACCTATACACTACGCCATACCCTCACCCGTACCCTAACCCGTACCCTAAGCCGTACCCTAACCCTAACCCTAACCCTAAACTATACCCTACGCCGTAACCTCACCCGTACCCTAACCCGTACCCTAAGCCGTACCCTAACCCTAACCCTAACCCTAACCCTAACCCTAACCCATAGCGTACGCCATACCCTAACACGTACCCTAACCCGTATCCTAAGCCGTACCCTAACCCTAACCAATACCCTACGCAGTATCCTCACCCATACCCTCACCCGTACCCTAAGGCGTACCCTAACCCTAACCCTAACCCTAAACCTAACCCTAACCCCTACCCTATGCCATACCCTCACCTGTACCCTATCCCATAACCTAAGCCGTACCATAACCCTAACACTAACCATAACCCTAACCCATAACCTACGCCGTACACTCACCCATACCCTAACCCGTATCCTAAGACGTACCCTAACCCTAACCCTAACCCATAACCTACGCCGTACCCTCACCCGTACCCTAACACGTACCCTAAGACGTACGGTAACCCTAACCCTAACACTAACCCTAACCCTAACCCACACTCTACGCCGTACCCTAACCCGTACCCTAACACGTATCCTAAGCCGTACCCTAACCCTAACCAATACCCTACCCAGTACCCTCACCCGTACCCTCACCCGTACCCTAAGCCATACCCTAACCCTAACACTAACCCTAACCCTAACCCTAACCCTAAACTACCCTTGATTGCTTTTGCCTCTATTAGATTTCCTAAGCACTAGTGTTTTAAGGAACAGGTTAAAAAGAAAATCCTAATGTGATTTTTTTATAATGTGTTTATTCTTTATCTTATCCTAGTGACTAAAATACTCTCCATGGCTGGATCCCTAATAATATTCCTTTACGTGCTAAGTGGTATCTAGAGAGTGGGATAGGATTAATAAATACCCTAATCCTAACGTGTACCCTAACCCTACCCCATACCCTAACCCTAACCCTAACCCTAACCCTAACCCTAACCCTAACCCTAACCCTAACCCTAACCCGTACCCTAAACCAATCGCTAACCCTAAAACTAACCCTAACCCTAACCCTAACCTTAACCCTTACCCTACGCCGTACCCTCACCCGTACCCTAACCCGTACTCTAAGACGTACCCTAACCCTAACCCTAACCCATACCCTACGCCATACCCTAACCCGTACCCTAACCCGTATCCTAAGCCATATCCTAACCCTAACCAATACCCTACGCCGTACCCTCATCCGTACCCTATCCCATACGCTAAGCCGTACCCTAAGCCTAACACTAACACTAACCCTAACCCTAACCCTAACCCATACCCTACGCCGTACCCTCACCCGTAACCTAACCCGTACCCTAAGCCGTACCCTAACCCTAACCCTAACGTATACACTACGCCGTACCCTCACCCGTACCCTAACCCGTACCCTAAGCCGTACCCTAACTCTAACCCTAACCCTAACCCTAACCCTTACCTATACCCTGCGCCGTACCCTAACCCATACAATAACCTGTATCCTAAGCCTTAACCTAACCCTAACCAATGACCTACACAGTACCCTCACCCGAACCCTAAGCCATACCCTAACCCTAACCCTAACACTAACCCTAACCCTAAACCCTACCCTATGCCGTACCCTCACCCATACCCTATCCCATACCCTAAGCCGTACCCTAACCCTAACACTAACCCTAACCCTAACCCTAACCCTAAACTACCCTTGACTGCTTTTGCCTCCATTAGATTTCCTAAGCACTAGTGTTTTAAGGAACAGGTTAAAAAGAAAATCCTAATGTTATTTTTTTATAATGTGTTTATTCTTTATCTTATCCTAGTGACTAAAATCTTCTCCATGGCTGGACCCTAAATAATATTCCTTTACGTGCTAAGTGGTATCTAGAGAGTGGGATAGGTTTAATAAATACCCTAATCCTAACGCGTACCCTAACCCTAACCCATACCCTAACCCTAACGCGTACCCTAACCCTAACCCAAACCCTAACCCTAACACGTACGCTAATCCTAACCCGTACCCTAAACCAATCCCTAACCCTAAAACTAACCCTAACCCTAACCCTAACCCTAACCCATACGCTACGCCGTACCCTCACCCATACCCTAACCCGTATCCTAAGCCGTACCCTAACCCTAAACCTAACCCTAACCCCTACCCTACGCCGTACCCTCACCCGTACCCTAACCCGTACCCAAAGCCTTACCCTAACCCTAACCCTAACCCTCACCCATACCCAACGCCGTAACCTAACCCATATCCTAACCCGTATCCTAAGCCGTACCCTAACCCTAACCAATAACCTACGCAGTACCCTCACCAGTAACCTCACCCGTATCCTAAGCCCTACCCTAACCCTAACCCTAACCCTAACCCTAAACTACCCTTTACTGCTTTTGCCTCCATTAGATTTCCTAAACACTAGTGTTTTAAGGAACAGGTTAAAAAGAAAACCTTATGTGATTTTTTTATAATGTGTTTATTCTTTATCTTATCCTAGTGACTAAAATTTTCTCCATGGCTGAACCCCAAATAATATTCCTTTACGTGCTAAGTGTTATCTAGAGAGTGGGATAGGTTTAATAAATACCCTAAGCCTAACGTGTACCCTAAACCTAACCCATACCCTAACCCTAACGCGTACCCTAACCCTAACCAAAACCCTAACCCGAACAAGTATGCTAATCCTAACCCGTACCCTAAACCAATCCCTAACCCTAAAACTAACCCTAACCCTAACCCTAACCCTAACCCTAACCCTAACCCATAACCTACGCCGTACCCTCACCCGTACCCTAAACCGTATCCTAAGCCGTACCCTAACCCTAACCCTAACCCTAACCCTAACCGCTACCCTACGCCGTACCCTATCCCATACCCTAAGCGGTACCCTAAACCTAACCCTAACCCTAAACCTAACCCTAACCCCTACCCTACGCCGTAAACTCACCCGTAACCTATCCCATACCCTAAGCCGTACCCTAACCCTAACACTAACCCTAACCCTAAACCTAACCCCTACCCTACGCCGTACCCTCACCCGTACCCTATCCCATACCCTAAGCCGTACCCTAACCCTAACCCTAACCCTAACCTATACACTACGCCATACCCTCACCCGTACCCTAACCCTTACCCTAAGCCGTACCCTAACCATAACCAACACCCTACACAGTACCCTCACCCGTACCCTCACCCGTACCCTAAGCCATACCCTAACCCTAACCCTAACCTATACACTACGCCATACCCTCACCCGTACCCTAACCCGTACCCTAAGCCGTACCCTAACCCTAACCCTAACCCTAAACTATACCCTACGCCGTAACCTCACCCGTACCCTAACCCGTACCCTAAGCCGTACCCTAACCCTAACCCTAACCCTAACCCTAACCCTAACCCATAGCGTACGCCATACCCTAACACGTACCCTAACCCGTATCCTAAGCCGTACCCTAACCCTAACCAATACCCTACGCAGTATCCTCACCCATACCCCCACCCGTACCCTAAGGCGTACCCTAACCCTAACCCTAACCCTAAACCTAACCCTAACCCCTACCCTATGCCATACCCTCACCTGTACCCTATCCCATAACCTAAGCCGTACCATAACCCTAACACTAACCATAACCGTAACCCATAACCTACGCCGTACCCTCACCCATACCCTAACCCGTATCCTAAGACGTACCCTAACCCTAACCCTAACCCATAACCTACGCCGTACCCTCACCCGTACCCTAACACGTACCCTAAGACGTACGGTAACCCTAACCCTAACACTAACCCTAACCCTAACCCACACTCTACGCCGTACCCTAACCCGTACCCTAACACGTATCCTAAGCCGTACCCTAACCCTAACCAATACCCTACCCAGTACCCTCACCCGTACCCTCACCCGTACCCTAAGCCATACCCTAACCCTAACACTAACCCTAACCCTAACCCTAACCCTAAACTACCCTTGATTGCTTTTGCCTCTATTAGATTTCCTAAGCACTAGTGTTTTAAGGAACAGGTTAAAAAGAAAATCCTAATGTGATTTTTTTATAATGTGTTTATTCTTTATCTTATCCTAGTGACTAAAATCTTCTCCATGGCTGGATCCCTAATAATATTCCTTTACGTGCTAAGTGGTATCTAGAGAGTGGGATAGGATTAATAAATACCCTAATCCTAACGTGTACCCTAACCCTACCCCATACCCTAACCCTAACCCTAACCCTAACCCTAACCCTAACCCTAACCCGTACCCTAAACCAATCGCTAACCCTAAAACTAACCCTAACCCTAACCCTAACCTTAACCCTTACCCTACGCCGTACCCTCACCCGTACCCTAACCCGTACTCTAAGACGTACCCTAACCCTAACCCTAACCCATACCCTACGCCATACCCTAACCCGTACCCTAACCCGTATCCTAAGCCATATCCTAACCCTAACCAATACCCTACGCAGTACCCTCACCCGTACCCTCACCCGTACCCTCACCCGTACCCTATCCCATACGCTAAGCCGTACCCTAACCCTAACACTAAAACTAACCCTAACCCTAACCCTAACCCATACCCTACGCCGTACCCTCACCCGTAACCTAACCCGTACCCTAAGCCGTACCCTAACCCTAACCCTAACGTATACACTACGCCGTACCCTCACCCGTACCCTAACCCGTACCCTAAGCCGTACCCTAACTCTAACCCTAACCCTAACCCTAACCCTTACCTATACCCTGCGCCGTACCCTAACCCATACAATAACCTGTATCCTAAGCCTTAACCTAACCCTAACCAATGACCTACACAGTACCCTCACCCGTACCCTAAGCCATACCCTAACCCTAACCCTAACACTAACCCTAACCCTAAACCCTACCCTATGCCGTACCCTCACCCATACCCTATCCCATACCCTAAGCCGTACCCTAACCCTAACACTAACCCTAACCCTAACCCTAACCCTAAACTACCCTTGACTGCTTTTGCCTCCATTAGATTTCCTAAGCACTAGTGTTTTAAGGAACAGGTTAAAAAGAAAATCCTAATGTGATTTTTTTATAATGTGTTTATTCTTTATCTTATCCTAGTGACTAAAATCTTCTCCATGGCTGGACCCTAAATAATATTCCTTTACGTGCTAAGTGGTATCTAGAGAGTGGGATAGGTTTAATAAATACCCTAATCCTAACGCGTACCCTAACCCTAACCCATACCCTAACCCTAACGCGTACCCTAACCCTAACCCAAACCCTAACCCTAACACGTACGCTAATCCTAACCCGTACCCTAAACCAATCCCTAACCCTAAAACTAACCCTAACCCTAACCCTAACCCTAACCCATACGCTACGCCGTACCCTCACCCATACCCTAACCCGTATCCTAAGCCGTACCCTAACCCTAAACCTAACCCTAACCCCTACCCTACGCCGTACCCTCACCCGTACCCTAACCCGTACCCAAAGCCTTACCCTAACCCTAACCCTAACCCTCACCCATACCCAACGCCGTAACCTAACCCATATCCTAACCCGTATCCTAAGCCGTACCCTAACCCTAACCAATAACCTACGCAGTACCCTCACCAGTAACCTCACCCGTATCCTAAGCCCTACCCTAACCCTAACCCTAACCCTAACCCTAAACTACCCTTTACTGCTTTTGCCTCCATTAGATTTCCTAAACACTAGTGTTTTAAGGAACAGGTTAAAAAGAAAACCTTATGTGATTTTTTTATAATGTGTTTATTCTTTATCTTATCCTAGTGACTAAAATTTTCTCCATGGATGAACCCCAAATAATATTCCTTTACGTGCTAAGTGGTATCTAGAGAGTGGGATAGGTTTAATAAATACCCTAAGCCTAACGTGTACCCTAAACCTAACCCATACCCTAACCCTAACGCGTACCCTAACCCTAACCAAAACCCTAACCCGAACAAGTATGCTAATCCTAACCCGTACCCTAAACCAATCCCTAACCCTAAAACTAACCCTAACCCTAACCCTAACCCTAACCCTAACCCATAACCTACGCCGTACTCTCACCCGTACCCTAAACCGTATCCTAAGCCGTACCCTAACCCTAACCCTAAACCTAACCCTAACCGCTACCCTACGCCGTACCCTATCCCATACCCTAAGCGGTACCCTAAACCTAACACTAACCCTAAACCTAACCCTAACCCCTACCCTACGCCGTACCCTCACCCTTAACCTATCCCATACCCTAAGCCGTACCCTAACCCTAACACTAACCCTAACCCTAAACCTAACCCCTACCCTACGCCGTACCCTCACCCGTACCCTATCCCTTACCCTAAGCCGTACCCTAACCCTAACCCTAACCCTAACCTATACACTACGCCGTACCCTCACCCGTACCCTAACCCGTATCCTAAGCCGTACCCTAACCCTAACCCTAACCCTAAACTATACCCTACGCCGTACCCTAACCCGTACCCTAACCCGTATTCTAAGCCGTACCCTAACCATAACCAATACCCTACACAGTACCCTCACCCGTACCCTCACCCGTACCCTAAGCCATACCCTAACCCTAACCCTAACCCTAACCTATACACTACACCATACCCTCACCCGTACCCTAACCCGTACCCTAAGCCGTACCCTAACCCTAACCCTAACCCTAAACCATACGCTACGCCGTACCCTCACCCGTACCCTAACCCGTATCCTAAGCCGTACCCTAACCCTAACCCTAACCCTAACCCTAACCCATAACCTACGCCGTACCCTCACCCGTACCCTAACACGTACCCTAAGACGTACCGTAACCCTAACCCTAACACTAACCCTAACCCTAACCCACACTCTACGCCGTAACCTAACCCGTACCCTAACACGTATCCTAAGCTGTACCCTAACCCTAACCAATACCCTACGCAGTACCCTCACCCGTACACTCACCCTAACCCTAAGCCATACCCTAACCCTAACCCTAACCCTAACCCTAACCCCTACCCTACGCCGTACCCTCACCCGTACCCTATCCCATACGCTAAGCCGTACCCTAACCCTAACAGTAACACTAACCCTAACCCTAACCCATAACCTACGCCATACCCTCACCCGTACCCTAACCCGTATCCTAAGACGTACCGTAACCCTAACCAATACCCTACGCAGTATCCTTACCCATACCCTCACCCGTACCCTAAGCCGTACCCTAACCCTCACACTAACCCTAACCCTAACCCATACCCTATGCCATACCCTCACCTGTACCCTATTCCATAACCTAAGCCGTACCCTAACCCTAACCCTAACCCTAACCGTAAACCATACGCTACGCCGTACCTTCACCCGTACCCTAACCCGTATCCTAAGCCGTACCCTAACCCTAACCCTAACCCTAACACTAACCCTAACCCTAACCCTAACCCATACCCTACGCCATACCTTAACCCGTACCCTAACCCGTATCCTAAGCCGTATCCTAAACCTAACCAATACCCTACGCAGTACCCTCACCCGTACCCTCACCCGTACCCTAAGCCGTACCCTAACCCCAACCCTAACCCTAACTCTAACCCTAACCCCTACCCTACGCCGTACCCTCACCCGTACCCTATCCCATACGCTAAGCCGTACCCTAACCCTAACACTAACACTAACCCTAACCCTAACCCTAACCCTAAACCATACCCTATGCCGTACACTCACCCATAACCTAACCCGTACCCTAAGCCGTACCCTAACCCTAACCCTAACCTATACACTATGCCGTACCCTCACCCGTACCCTAACCCGTACCCTAAGCCGTACCCTAACTCTAACCCTAACCCTAACCCTAACCCTTACCCATACCCTGCGCCGTACCCTAACCCATACAATAACCTGTATCCTAAGCCTTAACCTAACCCTAACCAATGACCTACACAGTACCCTCACCCGTACCCTAAGCCATACTCTAACCCTAACCCTAACACTAACCCTAATCCTAAACCCTACCCTATGCCGTACCCTCACCCATACCCTATCCCATACCCTAAGCCGTACCCTAACCCTAACACTAACCCTAACCCTAACCCTAACCCTAAACTACCCTTGACTGCTTTTGCCTCCATTAGAATTCCTAAGCACGAGTGTTTTAAGGAACAGGTTAAAAAGAAAACCTTATGTGATTTTTTTATAATGTGTTTATTCTTTATCTTATCCTAGTGACGAAAATCTTCTCCATGGCTGGACCCTAAATAATATTCCTTTACGTGCTAAGTGGTATCTAGAGAGTGGGATAGGTTTAATAAATACCCTAATCCTAACGTGTACCCTAAACCTAACCCATACCCTAACCCTAACGCGTACCCTAACCCTAACCAAAACCCTAACCCGAACAAGTATGCTAATCCTAAACCTTACCCTAAACCAATCCCTAACCCTAAAACTAACCCTAACCCTAACCCTAACCCTAACCCATAACCTACGCCGTACCCTCACCCGTACCCTAACCCGTACCCTAAGCCGTACCCTAACCCTAACCCTAACCCTAACCCTAACCCTAACCCATACCCTACGCCGTACCCTAAACCGTACCCTAACCCGTATTCTAAGCCGTACCCTAACCATAACGAATACCCTAAACAGTACCCTCACCCGTACCCTAAGCCGTACCCTAACCCTAACCCTAACCCTAACCCCTACCCTACGCCGTACCCTCACCCGTACCCTATCCCATACCCTAAGCCGTACCCTAAACCTAACACTAACCCTAACCCTAACCCTAACCCTAAACTACCCTTGATTGCTTTTGCCTCTATAAGATTTCCTAAGCACTAGTGTTTTAAGGAACAGGTTAAAAAGAAAATACTAATGTGATTTTTTTATAATGTGTTTATTCTTTATCTTATCCTAGTGACTAAAATCTTCTCCATGGCTGTATCCCTAATAATATTCGTTACGTGCTAAGTGGTATCTAGAGAGTGGGATAGGTTTAATAAATACCCTAATCCTAACGTGTACCCTAACCCTAACCCATACCCTAACCCTAACGCGTACCCTAACCCTAACCCAAAAGCTAACCCTAACACGTACGCTAATCCTAACCCGTACCCTAAACCAAACCCTAACCCTAAAACTAACCCTAACCCTAACCCTAACCCTAACCCTTACCCTACACCGTACCCTCACCCGTACCCTAACCCGTACCCTAAGACGTACCCTAACACTAACCCTAACCCATACACTACGCAGTACCCTCACCCGTACCCTCACCCGTACCCTAAGCCGTACCCTAACCCCAACCCTAACCCTAACTCTAATCCTAACCCCTACCCTACGCCGTACCCTCACCCGTACCCTATCCCATACGCTAAGCCGTACCCTAACCCTAACACTAACACTAACCCTAACCCTAACCCTAACCCATACCCTACGCCGTACCCTCACCCGTAACCTAACCCGTACCCTAAGCCGTACCCTAACCCTAACCCTAACCTATACACTACGCCGTACCCTCACCCGTACCCTAACCCGTACCCTAAGCCGTACCCTAACTCTAACCCTAACCCTAACCCTAACCCTTACCCATACCCTGCACCGTACCCTAACCCATACAATAACCTGTATCCTAAGCCTTAACCTAACCCTAACCAATGACCTACACAGTACCCTCACCCGTACCCTAAGCCATACCCTAACCCTAACCCTAACACTAACCCTAACCCTAACCCCTACCCTACGCCGTACCCTCACCCGTACCCTATCCCATACCCTAAGCCGTACCCTAACCCTAACACTAACCCTAACCCTAACCCTAACCCTAAACTACCCTTGACTGCTTTTGCCTCCATTAGATTTCCTAAGCACTAGTGTTTTAAGGAACAGGTTAAAAAGAAAATCCTAATGTGATTTTTTTATAATGTGTTTATTCTTTATCTTATCCTAGTAACGAAAATCTTCTCCATGGCTGGACCCTAAATAATATTCCTTTACGTGCTAAATGGTATCTAGAGAGTGGGATAGGTTTAATAAATACCCTAATCCTAACGTGTACCCTAACCCTAACCCACACCCTAACCCTATTGCGTACCCTAACCCTAACCCAAACCCTAACCCTAACACTTACACTAATCCTAACCCGTACCCTAAACCAATCCCTAACCCTAAAACTAACCCTAACCCTAACCCTAACCCTAACCCATACGCTACGCCGTACCCTCACCCATACCCTAACCCGTATCCTAAGCCGTACCCTAACCCTAAACCTAACCCTAACCTCTACCCTACGCCGTACCCTCACCCGTACCCTAACCCGTACCCAAAGCCTTACCCTAACCCTAACCCTAACCCTCACCCATACCCAACGCCGTAACCTAACCCATATCCTAACCCGTATCCTAAGCCGTACCCTAACCCTAACCAATAACCTACGCAGTACCCTCACCAGTACCCTCACCCGTATCCTAAGCCCTACCCTAACCCTAACCCTAACCCTAACCCTAAACTACCCTTTACTGCTTTTGCCTCCTTTAGATTTCCTAAACACTAGTGTTTTAAAGAACAGGTTAAAAAGAAAATCCTAATGTGATTTTTTTATAATGTGTTTATTCTTTATCTTATCCTAGTGACTAAAATCTTCTCCATGGCTGGACCCCAAATAATATTCCTTTACGTGCTAAGTGGTATCCAGAGAGTGGGATAGGTTTAATAAATACCCTAATCATAACGTGTACCCTAACCCTAACCCATACCCTAACCCTAACACGTACCCTAACCCTAACCAAAACCCTAACCCTAACACGTACGCTAATCCTAACCCGTACCCTAAACCAATCCCTAACCCTAAAACTAACCCTAACCCTAACCCTAACCCTAACCCATACGCTACGCCGTACCCTCAACCATACCCTAACCCGTATCCTAAGCCGTACCCTAACCCTAAACCTAACCCTAACCCCTACCCTACGCTGTACCCTCACCCGTACCCTAACCCGTACCCAAAGCCTTACCCTAACCCTAACCCTAACCCTAACCCTAAACTACCCTTTACTGCTTTTGCCTCCATTAGATTTCCTAAACACTAGTGTTTTAAGGAACAGGTTAAAAAGAAAACCTTATGTGATTTTTTTATAATGTGTTTATTCTTTATCTTATCCTAGTGACTAAAATTTTCTCCATGGCTGAACTCCAAATAATATTCCTTTACGTGCTAAGTGGTATCTAGAGAGCGGGATAGGTTTAATAAATACCCTAATCCTAACGTGTACCCTAAACCTAACCCATACCCTAACCCTAACGCGTACCCTAACCCTAACCAAAACCCTAACCCGAACAAGTATGCTAATCCTAACCCGTACCCTAAACCAATCCCTAACCCTAAAACTAACCCTAACCCTAACCCTAACCCTAACCCTAACCCTAACCCATAACCTACGCCGTACCCTCACCCGTACCCTAAACCGTATCCTAAGCCGTACCCTAACCCTAACCCTAACCGCTACCCTACGCCGTACCCTATCCCATACCCTAAGCGGTACCCTAAACCTAACACTAACCCTAAACCTAACCCTAACCCCTACCCTACGCCGTACCCTCACCCGTAACCTATCCCATGCCCTAAGCCGTACCCTAACCCTAACACTAACCCTAACCCTAAACCTAACCCCTACCCTACGCCGTACCCTCACCCGTACCCTATCCCATACCCTAAGCCGTACCCTAACCCTAACCCTAACCCTAACCTATACACTACGCCATACCCTCACCGGTACCCTAACCCTTACCCTAAGCCGTACCCTAACCCTAACCCTAACCCTAACCTATACACTACGCCGTACCCTCACCCGTACCCTAACCCGTATCCTAAGCCGTACGCTAACCCTAACCCTAACCCTAAACTATACCCTACGCCGTACCCTAACCCGTACCCTAACCCGTATTCTAAGCCGTACCCTAACCATAACCAATACCCTACACAGTACCCTCACCCGTACCCTCACACGTACCCTAAGCCATACCCTAACCCTAACCCTAACCCTAACCTATACACTACACCATAACCTCACCCGTACCCTAACCCGTACCCTAAGCCGTACCCTAACCCTAACCCTAACCCTAAACCATACGCTACGCCATACCCTCACCCGTACCCTAACCCGTATCCTAAGCCGTACCCTAACCCTAACCCTAACCCTAAACTATACCCTACGCCGTAACCTCACCCGTACCCTAACCCGTACCCTAAGCCGTACCCTAACCCTAACCCTAACCCTAACCCTAACCCTAACCCTAACCCTAACACATACCGTACGCCATACCCTAACACGTACCCTAACCCGTATCCTAAGACGTACCCTAACCCTAACCAATACCCTACGCAGTATCCTCACCCATACCCTCACCCGTACCCTAAGCCGTACCCTAACCCTAACCCTAACCCTAACCCTAACCCTAACCCCTACCCTATGCCATACCCTCACCTGTACCCTATCCCATAACCTAAGCCGTACCATAACCCTAACACTAACCCTAACCCTAACCCATAACCTACGCCGTACCCTCACCCGTACCCTAACACGTACCCTAAGACGTACCGTAACCCTAACCCTAACACTAACCCTAACCCTAACCCACACTCTACGCCGTACCCTAACCCGTACCCTAACACGTATCCTAAGCCGTACCCTAACCCTAACCAATACCCTACGCAGTACCCTCACCCGTACCCTCACCCGTACCCTAAGCCATACCCTAACCCTAACCCTAACCCCTACCCTATGCCGTACCCTCACCCGTACCCTATCCCATACGCTAAGCCGTACCCTAACCCTAACAGTAACACTAACCCTAACCCTAACCCATAACCTACGCCGTACACTCACCCGTACCCTAACCCGTATCCTAAGACGTACCGTAACCCTAACCAATACCCTACGCAGTATCCTCACCCATACCCTCACCCGTACCCTAAGCCGTACCCTAACCCTAACCCTAACCCTAACCCTAACCCATACCCTATGCCATACCCTCACCTGTACACTATCCCATAACCTAAGCCGTACCCTAACCCTAACCCTAACCCTAACCCATACGCTACGCCGCACCCTCACCCGTACCCTAACCCGTATCCTAAGCCGTACCCTAACCCTAACCCTAACCCTAACCACTACCCTACGCCGTACCCTATCCCATACCCTAAGCGGTACCCTAAACCTAACACTAACCCTAAACCTAACCCTAACCCCTACCCTACGCCGTACCCTCACCCGTACCCTATCCCATAACCTAAGCCGTACCCTAACCCTAACCCTAACCCTAACCTATACACTACGCCGAACCCTCACCCATACCCTAACCCGTACCCTAAGCCGTACCCTAACCCTAACCCTAACCCGAACCCTAACCCTAACCCATACCCTACGCCGTAACCTAAACCGTACCCTAACCCGTATTCTAAGCCGTACCCTAACCATAACCAATACCCTACACAGTATCCTCAACCGTACCCTAACCCGTACCCTAAGCCGTACCCTAACCCTAACCCTAACCCTAAACTATACCCTACGCCATAACCTCACCCGTACCCTAACCCGTACCCTAAGCCGTACCCTAACCCTAACCCTAACCCTAACCCACACTCTACGCCGTACCCTAACCCGTACCCTAACACGTATCCTAAGCCGTACCCTAACCCTAACCAATACCCTACGCAGTACCCTCACCCGTACCCTCACCCGTACCCTCACCCGTACCCTAAGCCATACCCTAACCATAACCCTAACCCTAACCCTAACCCCTACCCTACGCCGTACTCTCACCCGTACCCTATCCCATACCCTAAGCCGTACCCTAACCCTAACACTAACCCTAACCCTAACCCTAACCCTAAACTACCCTTGATTGTTTTTGCCTCTATTAGATTTCCTAAGCACTAGTGTTTTAAGGAACAGGTTAAAAAGAAAATCCTAATGTGATTTTTTTATAATGTGTTTATTCTTTATCTTATCCTAGTGACTAAAATCTTCTCCATGGCTGGATCCCTAATAATATTCCTTTACGTGCTAAGTGGTATCTAGAGAGTGGGATAGGTTTAATAAATACCCTAATCCTAACGTGTACCCTAACCCTAACCCATACCCTAACCCTAACGCGTACCCTAACCCTAACCCAAAACCTAACCCTAACACGTACGCTAATCCTAAGCCGTACCCTAAACCAATCCCTAACCCTAAAACTAACCCTAACCCTAACACTAACCCTAACCCTTACCCTACGCCGTACCCTCACCCGTACCCTAACCCGTAGCCTAAGACGTACCCTAACCCTAACCCTAACCCATACGCTACGCCGTACCCTCACCCGTACCCTAACCGGTATCCTAAGCCGTACCCTAACCCTAACCCTAACCCTAACCCTAACCCTAACCCATACCCTACGCCATACCCTAACCCGTATCCTAACCCGTATCCTAAGCCGTATCCTAACCCTAACCAATACCCTACGCAGTACCCTCACCCGTACCCTCACCCGTACCCTAAGCCGTACCCTAACCCCAACCCTAACCCTAACTCTAACCCTAACCCCTACCCTACGCCGTACCCTCACCCGTACCCTATCCCATACGCTAAGCCGTACCCTAACCCTAACACTAACACTAAACCTAACCCTAACCCTAACCCATACGCTACGCCGTACCCTCACCCGTAACCTAACCCGTACCCTAAGCCGTACCCTAACCCTAACCCTAACCTATACACTACGCCATACCCTCACCCGTACCCTAACCCGTACCCTAAGCCGTACCCTAACTCTAACCCTAACCCTAACCCTAACCCTTACCCATACCCTGCGCCGTACCCTAACCCATACAATAACCTGTATCCTAAGCCTTAACCTAACCCTAACCAATGACCTACACAGTACCCTCACCCGTACCCTAAGCCATACCCTAACCCTAACCCTAACACTAACCCTAACCCTAAACCCTACCCTATGCCGTACCCTCACCCATACCCTGTCCCATGCCCTAAGCCGTACCCTAACCCTAACACTAACCCTAACCCTAACCCTAACCCTAAACTACCCTTGACTGCTTTTGCCTCCATTAGATTTCCTAAGCAGTAGTGTTTTAAGGAACAGGTTAAAAAGAAAATCCTAATGTGATTTTTTTATAATGTGATTATTCTTTATCTTATCCTAGTGACGAAAATATTCTCCATGGCTGGACCCTAAATAATATTCCTTTACGTGCTAAGTGGTATCTAGAGAGTGGGATAGGTTTAATAAATAACCTAATCCTAACGCGTACCCTAACCCTAACCCATACCCTAACCCTAACGCGTACCCTAACCCTAACCCAAACCCTAACCCTAACACGTACGCTAATCCTAACCCGTACCCTAAACCAATCCCTAACCCTAAAACTAACCCTAACCCTAACCCTAACCCTAACCCATACGCTAAGCCGTACCCTCACCCATACCCTAACCCGTATCCTAAGCCGTACCCTAACCCTAAACCTAACCCTAACCTCTACCCTACGCCGTACCCTCACCCGTACCCTAACCCGTACCCAAAGCCTTACCCTAACCCTAACCCTCACCCATACCCAACGCCGTAACCTAACCCATATCCTAACCCGTATCCTAAGCCGCACCCTAACCCTAACCAATAACCTACGCAGTACCCTCACCAGTAACCTCACCCGTATCCTAAGCCCTACCCTAACCCTAACCCTAACCCTAACTGCTACCCTATGCCGTACCCTATCCCATACCCTAAGCGGTACCCTAAACCTAACACTAACCCTAAACCTAACCCTAACCCTAACCCTAACCCATACCCTACGCCGTACCCTAAACCGTACCCTAACCCGTATTCTAAGCCGTACCCTAACCATAACCAATACCCTACACAGTACCCTCACCCGTACCCTCACCCGTACCCTAAGCCATACCCTAACCCTAACCCTAACCCTAACCTATACACTACGCCATACCCTCACCCGTACCCTAACCCGTACCCTAAGCCGTACCCTAACCCTAACCCTAACCCTAACCCTAACCCTAACCCTAACCCATATCGTACGCCATACCCTAACACGTACCCTAACCCGTATCCTAAGCCGTACCCTAACCCTAACCAATACACTACGCAGTATCCTCACCCATACCCTCACCCGTACCCTAAGGCGTACCCTAACCCTAACCCTAACCCTAAACCTAACCCTAACCCCTACCCTATGCCATACCCTCACCTGTACCCTATCCCATAACCTAAGCCGTACCATTACCCTAACACTAACCCTAACCCTAATCCATAACCTACGCCGTACCCTCACCCATACCCTAACCCGTATCCTAAGCCGTACCCTAACCCTAACCCTAACCCTAACCCATAACCTACGCCGTACCCTCACCCGTACCCTAACACGTACCCTAAGACGTACCGTAACCCTAACCCTAACACTAACCCTAACCCTAACCCACACTCTATGCCGTACCCTAACCCGTACCCTAACACGTATCCTAAGCCGTACCCTAACCCTAACCAATACCCTACGCAGTACCCTCACCCGTACCCTCACCCGTACCCTAAGCCATACCCTAACCATAACCCTAACCCTAACCCTAACCCCTACCCTACGCCGTACCCTCACCCGTACCCTATCCCATACCCTAAGCCGTACCCTAACCCTAACACTAACCCTAACCCTAACCCTAACCCTAAACTACCCTTGATTGCTTTTGCCTCTATTAGATTTCCTAAGCACTAGTGTTTTAAGGAACAGGTTAAAAAGAAAATCCTAATGTGATTTTTTTATAATGTGTTTATTCTTTATCTTATCCTAGTGACTAAAATCTTCTCCATGGCTGGATCCCTAATAATATTCCTTTACGTGCTAAGTGGTATCTAGAGAGTGGGATAGGTTTAATAAATACCCTAATCCTAACGTGTACCCTAACCCTAACGCGTACCTTAACCCTATCCCAAAACCTAACCCTAACACGTACGCTAATCCTAACCCGTACCCTAAACCAATCCCTAACCCTAAAACTAACCCTAACCCTAAACCTAACCCTAACCCTTACCCTACGCCGTACCCTCACCCGTACCCTAACCCGTAGCCTAAGACGTACCCTAAACCTAACCCTAACCCATACGCTACGCCGTACCCTCACCCGTACCCTAACCCGTATCCTAAGCCGTACCCTAACCCTAACCCTAACCCTAACCCTAACCCATACCCTAAGCCATACCCTAACCCGTACCCTAACCCGTATCCTAAGCCATATCCTAACCCTAACCAATACCCTACGCAGTACCCTCACCCGTACCCTCACCCGTACCCTAAGCCGTACCCTAACCCCAACCCTAACCCTAACTCTAACCCTAACCCCTACCCTACGCCGTACCCTCACCCGTACCCTATCCCATACGCTAAGCCGTACCCTAACGCTAACTCTAACACTAACCCTAACCCTAACCCTAACCCATACCCTACGCCGTACCCTCACCCGTAACCTAACCCGTACCCTAAGCCGTACCCTAATCCTAACCCTAACCTATACACTACGCCGTACCCTCACCCGTACCCTAACCCGTACCCTAAGCCGTACCCTAACTCTAACCCTAACCCTAACCCTAACCCTTAGCCATACCCTGCGCCGTACCCTAACCCATACAATAAACTATATCCTAAGCCTTAACCTAACCCTAACCAATGACCTACACAGTACCCTCACCCGTACCCTAAGCCATACCCTAACCCTAACCCTAACACTAACCCTAACCCTAAACCCTACCCTATGCCGTACCCTCACCCATACCCTATCCCATACCCTAAGCCGTACCCTAACCCTAACACTAACCCTAACCCTAACCCTAACCCTAAACTACCCTTGACTGCTTTTGCCTCCATTAGATTTCCTAAGCACTAGTGTTTTAAGGAACAGGTTAAAAAGAAAATCCTAATGTGATTTTTTTATAATGTGTTTATTCTTTATCTTATCCTAGTGACGAAAATATTCTCAATGGCTGTACCCTAAATAATATTCCTTTACGTGCTAAGTGGTATCTACAGAGTGGGATAGGTTTAATAAATACCCTAATCCTAACGCGTACCCTAACCCTAACCCATACCCTAACCCTAACGCGTACCCTAACCCTAACCCAAACCCTAACCCTAACACGTACGCTAATCCTAACCCATACCCTATACCAATCCCTAACCCTAAAACTAACCCTAACCCTAACCCTAACCCATACGCTACGCCGTACCCTCACCCATACCCTAACCTGTATCCTAAGCCGTACCCTAACCCTAAACCTAACCCTAACCTCTACCCTACGCCGTACCCTCACCCGTACCCTAACCCGTACCCAAAGCCTTACCCTAACCCTAACCCTAACCCTCACCCATATCCAACGCCGTAACCTAACCCATATCCTAACCCGTATCCTAAGCCGTACCCTAACCCTAACCAATAACCTACGCAGTACCCTCACCAGTAACCTCACCCGTATCCTAAGCCCTACACTAACCCTAACCCTAACCCTAACCCTAAACTACCCTTGACTGCTTTTGCCTCCATTAGATTTCCTAAACACTAGTGTTTTAAGGAACAGGTTAAAAAGAAAACCTTATGTGATTTTTTTATAATGTGTTTATTCTTTATCTTATCCTAGTGACGAAAATCTTCTCCATGGCTGAACCCCAAATAATATTCCTTTACGTGCTAAGTGGTATCTAGAGAGTGGGATAGGTTTAATAAATACCCTAATCCTAACGTGTACCCTTAACCTAACCCATACCCTAACCCTAACGCGTACCCTAACCCTAACCAAAACCCTAACCCGAACAAGTATGCTAATCCTAACCCCTACCCTAAACCAATCCCTAACCCTAAAACTAACCCTAACCCTAACCCTAACCCTAACCCATAACCTACGCCGTACCCTCACCCGTACCCTAACCCGTATCCTAAGCCGTACCCTAACCCTAACCCTAACCCTAACCCTAACCGCTACCCTACGCCGTACCCTATCCCATACCCTAAGCGGTACCCTAAACCTAACACTAACCCTAAACCTAACCCTAACCCCTACCCTACGCCGTACCCTCACCCGTAACCTATCCCATACCCTAAGCCGTACCCTAACCCTAACACTAACCCTAACCCTAAACCTAACCCCTATCCTACGTCGTACCCTCACCCGTACCCTATCCCATACCCTAAGCCGTACCCTAACCCTAACCCTAACCCTAACCTATACACTACGCCATACCCTCACCCGTACCCTAACCCGTACCCTAAGCCGTAACCTAACCCTAACCCTAACCCTAACCCTAACCCTAACACATACCCTACGCTGTACCCTAACCCGTACCCTAACCCGTATTCTAAGCCGTACCCTAACCATAACCAATACCCTACACAGTACCCTCACCCGTACCCACACCCGTACCCTAAGCCATACCGTAACCCTAACCCTAACCCTAACCTATACACTACACCATACCCTCACCCGTACCCTAACCCGTACCCTAAGCCGTACCCTAACCCTAACCCTAACCCTAAACCATACGCTACGCCGTACCCTCACCCGTACCCTAACCCGTATCCTAAGCCGTACCCTAACCCTAACCCTAACCCTAAACTATACCCTACGCCGTAACCTCACCCGTACCCTAACCCGAACCCTAAGCCGTACCCTAACCCTAACCGTAACCCTAACCCTAACCCTAACCCTAACCCATACCGTACGCCATACCCTAACACGTACCCTAACCCATATCCTAAGCCGTACCCTAACCCTAACCAATACCCTACGCAGTATCCTCACCCATACCCTCACCCGTACCCTAAGCCGTACCCTAAACCTAACCCTAACCCTAACCCTAACCCCTACCCTATGCCATACCCTCACCTGTACCCTATCCCATAACCTAAGCCGTACCATAACCCTAACACTAACCCTAACCCTAACCCATAACCTACGCCGTACCCTCACCCGTACCCTAACCCGTATCCTAAGCCGTACCCTAACCCTAACCCTAACCCTAACCCTAACCCATAACCTACGCCGTACCCTCACCCGTACCCTAACACGTACCCTAAGACGTACCGTAACCCTAACCCTAACACTAACCCTAACCCTAACCCACACTCTACGCCGTACCCTAACCCGTACCCTAACACGTATCCTAAGCCGTACCCTAACCCTAACCAATACCCTACGCAGTACCCTCACCCGTACCCTCACCCGTACCCTAAGCCATACCCTAACCCTAACCCTAACCCTAACCCTAACCCCTACCCTACGCCGTACCCTCACCCGT
Source organism: Eubalaena glacialis (assembly GCF_028564815.1). NCBI lineage: Eukaryota > Metazoa > Chordata > Mammalia > Artiodactyla > Balaenidae > Eubalaena > Eubalaena glacialis. The sequence continues at coordinate 172,574 of NW_026871257.1, forward strand.
ACCCTATCCCATACGCTAAGCCGTACCCTAACCGTAACAGTAACACTAACCCTAACCCTAACTCTAACCCATACCCTACGCCGTACCCTCGCCCATAACCTAATCCGTACCCTAAGCCGTACCCTAACCCTAACCCTAACCTATACACTACGCCGTACCCTCACCCGTTCCCTAACTCGTACCCTAAGCTGTACCCTAACTCTAACCCTAACCCTAACCCTAACCCTTACCCATACCCTGCGTACCCTAATCAATACAATAACCTGTATCCTAAGCCTTAACCTAACCCTAACCAATGACCTACACAGTACCCTCACCCGTACCCTAAGCCATACCCTAACCCTAACCCTAACCCTAAACCCTACCCTATGCCGTACCCTCACCCATACCCTATCCCATACCCTAAGCCGTACCCTAACCCTAACACTAACCCTAACCCTAACCCTAACCCTAAACTTCCCTTGACTGCTCTTGCCTCCATTAGATTTCCTAAGCACTAGTGTTTTAAGGAACAGGTTAAAAAGAAAATCCTAATGTGATTTTTTTATAATGTGTTTATTCTTTATCTTATCCTAGTGACGAAAATCTTCTCCATGGCTGGACCCTAAATAATATTCCTTTACGTGCTAAGTGGTATCTAGAGAGTGGGATAGGTTTAATAAATACCCTAATCCTAACGTGTACCCTAACCCTAACCCATACCCTAACCCTAATGCGTACCCTAACCCTAACCCAAACCCTAACCCTAACACGTACGCTAATCCTAACCCGTACCCTAAACCAATCCCTAACCCTAAAACTAACCCTAAACCTAACCCTAACCCTAACCCATACGCTACGCCGTACCCTCACCCATACCCTAACCCGTATCCTAAGCCGTACCCTAATCCTAAACCTAACCCTAACCTCTACCCTACGCCGTACCCTCACCCGTACCCTCACCCGTACCCAAAGCCTTACCCTAACCCTAACCCTAACCCCCACCCATACCCAACGCCGTAACCTAACCCATATCCTAACCCGTATCCTAAGCCGTACCCTAACCCTAACCAATAACCTACGCAGTACCCTCACCAGTACCCTCACCCGTATCCTAAGCCCTACCCTAACCCTAACCCTAACCCTAACCCTAAACTACCCTTTACTGCTTTTGCCTCCATTAGATTTCCTAAACACTAGTGTTTTAAGGAACAGGTTAAAAAGAAAACCTTATGTGATTTTTTTATAATGTGTTTATTCTTTATCTTATCCTAGTGACTAAAATCTTCTCCATGGCTGAACCCCAAATAATATTCCTTTACGTGCTAAGTGGTATCTAGAGAGTGGGATAGGTTTAATAAATACCCTAATCCTAAAGTGTACCCTAAACCTAACCCATACCCTAACCCTAACGCGTACCCTAACCCTAACCAAAACCCTAACCCGAACACGTATGCTAATCCTAACCCGTACCCTAAACCAATCCCTAACCCTAAAACTAACCCTAACCCTAACCCTAACCCTAACCCATAACCTACACCGTACCCTCACCCGTACCCTAACCCGTACCCTAAGCCGTACACTAACCCTAACCCTAACCCTAAACCATACGCTACGCCGTACCCTCACCCGTACCCTAACCCATATCCTAAGCCGTACCCTAACCCTAACCCTAACCCTAAACTATACCCTACTCCGTAACCTCACCCGTACCCTAACCCGTACCCTAAGCCGTACCCTAACCCTAACCCTAACCCTAACCTATACACTACGCCATACCCTCACTCGTACCGTAACCCGTACCCTAAGTCGTACCCTAAACCTAACCCTAACCCTAACCCTAACCCATACCGTACGCCATACCCTAACATGTACCCTAACCCATATCCTAAGCCGTACCCTAACCCTAACCAATACCCTATGCAGTATCCTCACCCATACCCTCACCCGTACCTAAGCCGTACCCTAACCCTAAACCTAACCCTAACCCTAACCCTAAACCCTACCCTATGCCATACCCTCACCTGTACCCTATCCCATAACCTAAGCCGTACCATAACCCTAACACTAACCCTAACCCTAACCCATAACCTACGCCGTACCCTCACCCGTACCCTAGCCCGTATCCTAAGACGTACCGTAACCCTAACCAATACCCTACGCAATATCCTCACCCATACCCTCACCCGTACCCTAAGCCGTACACTAACCCTAACCCTAACCCTAACCCTAACCCTAAACTATACCCTACGCCGTAACCTCACCCGTACCCTAACACGTACCCTCAGCCGTACCCTAACCCTAACCCTAACCCTAACCCTAACCCATACCGTACGCCATACCCTAACACGTACCCTAAACCGTAACCTAAGCCGTACCCTAACCCTAACCAATACCCTATGCTGTATCCTCACCCATACCCTCACCCGTTCCCTAAGCCATACCCTAACCCCAACCCTAACCCTAACTCTAACCCTAACCCCTACCCTACGCCGTACCCTCACCCGTACCCTATCCCATACGCTAAGCCGTACCCTAACCCTAACACTAACACTAACCCTAACCCTAACCCTAACCCTAACCCATACCCTACGCCGTACCCTCACCCGTACCCTAACCCGTACCCTAAGCCGTACCCTAACTCTAACCCTAACCCTAACCCTAACCGTTAGCCATACCCTGCGCCGTACCCTAACCCATACAATAACCTGTAGCCTAAGCCTTAACCTAACCCTAACCAATGACCTACACAGTACCCTCACCCGTACCCTAAGCCATACCCTAACCCTAACCCTAACACTAACCCTAACCCTAAACCCTACCCTATGCCGTACCCTCACCCATACCCTATCCCATACCCTAAGCCGTACCCTAACCCTAACACTAACCCTAACCCTAACCCTAACCCTAAACTACCCTTGACTGCTTTTGCCTCCATTAGATTTCCTAAGCACGAGTGTTTTAAGGAACAGGTTAAAAAGAAAATCCTAATGTGATTTTTTTATAATGTGTTTATTCTTTATCTTATCCTAGTAACGAAAATCTTCTCCATGGCTGGACCCTAAATAATATTCCTTTACGTGCTAAGTGGTATCTAGAGAGTGGGATAGGTTTAATAAATACCCTAATCCTAACGTGTACCCTAACCCTAACCCATACCCTAACCCTAATGCGTACCCTAACCCTAACCCAAACCCTAACCTTAACACGTACGCTAATCCTAAGCTGTACCATAAACCAAGCCCTAACCCTAAAACTAACCCTAACCCTAACCCTAACCCTAACCCATACGCTACGCCGTACCCTCACCCATACCCTAACCCGTATCCTAAGCCGTACCCTAACCCTAAACCTAACCATAACCTCTACCCTACGCCGTACCCTCACCCGTACCCTAACCCGTACCCAAAGCCTTACCCTAACCCTAACCCTAACCCTCACCCATACCCAACGCCGTAACCTAACCCATATCCTAACCCGTATCCTAAGCCGTACCCTAACCCTAACCAATAACCTACGCAGTACCCTCACCAGTACCCTCACCCGTATCCTAAGCCCTACCCTAACCCTAACCCTAACCCTAACCCTAAACTACCCTTTACTGTTTTTGCCTCCAGTAGATTTCCTAAACACTAGTGTTTAAAGGAACAGGTTAAAAAGAAAACCTTATGTGATTTTTTTATAATGTGTTTATACTTTATCTTATCCTAGTGACTAAAATCTTCTCCATGGCTGAACCCCAAATAATATTCCTTTACGTGCTAAGTGGTATCTAGAGAGTGGGATAGGTTTAATAAATACCCTAATCCTAAAGTGTACCCTAAACCTAACCCATACCCTAACCCTAACGCGTACCCTAACCCTAACCAAAACCCTAACCCGAACAAGTATGCTAATCCTAACCCATACCCTAAACCAATCCCTAACCCTAAAACTAACCCTAACCCTAACCCTAACCCTAACCCATAACCTACGCCGTACCCTCACCCGTACCCTCACCCGTACCCTAACCCGTACCCTAAGCCGTACCCTAACCCTAACCCTAACCCTAAACCATACGCTACGCCGTACCCTCACCCGTACCCTAACCCGTATCCTAAGCCGTACCCTAACCCTAACCCTAACTCTAAACTATACCCTACGCCGTAACCTCACCCGTACACTAACCCGTACCCTAAGCCGTACCCTAACCCTAACCCTAACCCTAACCCTAACCCATACCGTACGCCATACCCTAACACGTACCCTAACCCGTATCCTAAGCCGTACCTTAACCCTAACCAATACCCTACGCAGTATCCTCACCCATACCCTCACCCGTACCCTAAGCCGTACCCTAACCCTAACCCTAACCCTAACCCTAACCCTAACCCCTACCCTATGCCATACCCTCACCTGTACCCTATCCCATAAACTAAGCCGTACCCTAACCCCAACCCTAACCCTAACTCTAACCCTAACCCCTACCCTACGCCGTACCCTCAACCGTACCCTATCCCATACGCTACGCCGTACCCTCACCCGTACCCTAAACCATACCCTACGCCGTACCCTCACCCGTAACCTAACCCGTACCCTAAGCCGTACCCTAACCCTAACCCTAACCTATACACTACGCCGTACCCTCACCCGTACCCTAACCCGTACCCTAAGCCGTACCCTAACCCTAACCCTAACCCTAACCCTAACCCATAACCTACGCTGTACCCTCACCCGTACCCTAACACGTAACCTTAGACGTACCGTAACCCTAACCCTAACCCTAACCCTAACCCTAACCCTAAACCATACGCTACGCCGTACCCTCACCCGTACCCTAACCCGTACCCAAAGCCTTACCCTAACCTTAACCCTAACCCTCACCCATACCCAACGCCGTAACCTAACCCATATCCTAACCCGTATCCTAAGCCGTACCCTAACCCTAACCAATAACCTACGCCGTACCCTCACCCGTACCCTAACACGTACCCTAAGACGTACCGTAACCCTAACCCTAACACTAACCCTAACCCTAACCCACACTCTACGCCGTACCCTAACCCGTACCCTAACACGCATCCTAAGCCGTACCCTAACCCTAACCAATACCCTACGCAGTACCCTCACCCGTACCCTCACCCGTACCCTAAGCCATACCCTAACCCTAACACTAACCCTAACCCTAACCCTAACCCTAAACTACCCTTGATTGCTTTTGCCTCTATTAGATTTCCTAAGCACTAGTGTTTTAAGGAACAGGTTAAAAAGAAAATCCTAATGTGATTTTTTTATAATGTGTTTATTCTTTATCTTATCCTAGTGACTAAAATCTTCTCCATGGCTGGATCCCTAATAATATTCCTTTACGTGCTAAGTGGTATCTAGAGAGTGGGATAGGTTTAATAAATACCCTAATCCTAACGTGTACCCTAACCCTAACCCATACCCTAACCCTAACGCGTACCCTAACCCTAACCCAAAACCTAACCCTAACACGTACGCTAATCCTAACCCGTACCCTAAACCAATCGCTAACTCTAAAACTAACCCTAACCCTAACCCTAACCTTAACCCTTACCCTACGCCGTACCCTCACCCGTACCCTAACCCGTACCCTAAGACGTACCCTAACCCTAACCCTAACCTATTGGCTACGCCGTACCCTCACCCGTACCCTAACCCGTATCCTAAGCCGTACCCTAACCCTAACCCTAACCCTAACCCTAACCCTAACCCATACCCTACGCCATACCCTAACCCGTACCCTAACCCGTATCCTAAGCCATATCCTAACCCTAACCAATACCCTACGCAGTACCCTCACCCGTACCCTCACCCGTACCCTAAGCCGTACCCTAACCCCAACCCTAACCCTAACTCTAACCCTAACCCCTACCCTACGCCGTACCCTCACCCGTACCCTATCCCATACGCTAAGCCGTACCCTAACCCTAACACTAACACTAACCCTAACCCTAACCCTAACCCATACCCTACGCCGTACCCTCACCCGTAACCTAACCCGTACCCTAAGCCGTACCCTAACCCTAACCCTAACCTATACACTACGCCGTACCCTCACCCGTACCCTAACCCGTACCCTAAGCCGTACCCTAACTCTAATCCTAACCCTAACCCTAACCCTTACCCATACCCTGCGCCGTACCCTAACCCATACAATAACCTGTATCCTAAGCCTTAACATAACCCTAAACAATGACCTACACAGTACCCTCACCCGTACCCTAAGCCATACCCTAACCCTAACCCTAACCCTAACCCTAACCCTAAACCCTACCCTATGCCGTACCCTCACCCATACCCTATCCCATACCCTAAGCCGTACCCTAACCCTAACCCTAACCCTAACCCTAACCCTAAACTACCCTTTACTGCTTTTGCCTCCATTAGATTTCCTAAACACTAGTGTTTTAAGGAACAGGTTAAAAAGAAAAACTTATGTGATTTTTTTATAATGTGTTTATTCTTTATCTTATCCTAGTGACTAAAATCTTCTCCATGGCTGAACCCCAAATAATATTCCTTTACGTGCTAAGTGGTATCTAGAGAGTGGGATAGGTTTAATAAATACCCTAATCCTAAAGTGTACCCTAAACCTAACCCATACCCTAACCCTAACGCGTACCCTAACCCTAACCAAAACCCTAACCCGAACACGTATGCTAATCCTAAACCGTACCCTAAACCAATCCCTAACCCTAAAACTAACCCTAACCCTAACCCTAACCCATAACCTACACCGTACCCTCACCCGTACCCTAACCCGTACCCTAAGCCGTACCCTAACCCTAACCCTAACCCTAAACTATACCCTACGCCGTAACCTCACCCGTACCCTAACCCGTACCCTAAGCCGTACCCTAACCCTAACCCTAATCCTAACCCTAACCCTAACCCATACCGTACGCCATACACTAACCCGTACCCTAAACCAATCCCTAACCATAAAACTAACCCTAACCAATACCCTACGCAGTATCCTCACCCATACCCTCACCCGTACCCGAAGCCGTACCCTAACCCTAACCCTAACCCTAACCCTAACCCCTACCCTATGCCATACCCTCACCTGTACCCTATCCCATAACCTAAGCCGTACCATAACCCTAACACTAACCCTACCCCTAACCCATAACCTACGCCGTACCCTCACCCGTACCCTAACCCGTATCCTAAGCCGTACCCTAACCCTAACCCTAACCGTAACCCTAACCCATAACCTACGCCGTACCCTCACCCGTACCCTAACACGTACCCTAAGACGTACCGTAACCCTAACCCTAACACTAACCCTAACCCTAACCCACACTCTACGCCGTACCCTAACCCGTACCCTAACACGTAGTCTAAGCCGTACCCTAACCCTAACCAATACCCTACGCAGTACCCTCACCCGTACCCTCACCCGTACCCTAAGCCATACCCTAACCCTAACCCTAACCCTAACCCTTACCCTACGCCGTACCCTCAGCCGTACCCTAACCCATACCCTAAGACGTACCCTAACCCTAACTCTAACCCATACGCTACGCCGTACCCTCACCCGTACCCTAACCCGTATCCTAAGCCGTACCAATACCCTAACCCTAACCCTAACCCTAACCCTAACCCATACCCTACGCCATACCCTAACCCGTACCCTAACCCGTATCCTAAGCCGTATCCTAACCCTAACCAATACCCTACGCAGTACCCTCACCCGTACCCTAAGCCGTACCCTAACACCAACCCTAACCCTAACTCTAACCCTAACCCCTACCCTACGCCGTACCCTCACCCGTACCCTATCCCATACGCTAAGCCGTACCCTAACCCTAACACTAACACTAACCCTAACCCTAACCCTAACCCATACCCTACGCCGTACCCTCACTCGTAACCTAACCCGTACCCTAAGCCGTAACCTAACCCTAACCCTAACCTATACACTACGCCGTACCCTCACCCGTACCCTAACCCGTACCCTAAGCCGTACCCTAACTCTAACCCTAACCCTAACCCTAACCCTTACCCATACCCTGCGCCGTACCCTAACCCATACAATAACCTGTATCCTAAGCCTTAACCTAACCCTAACCAATGACCTACACAGTACCCTCACCCGTACCCTAAGCCATACCCTAACCCTAACCCTAACACTAACCCTAACCCTAAACCCTACCCTATGCCGTACCCTCACCCATACCCTATCCCATAGCCTAAGCCGTACCCTAACCCTAACACTAACCCTAACCCTAACCCATAACCTACGCCGTACCCTCACCCGTACCCTAACCCATACCCAAAGCCTTACCCTAACCCTAACCCTAACCCTCACCCATACCCAACGCCGTAACCTAACCCATATCCTAACCCGTATCCTAAGCCGTACCCTAACCCTAACCAGTAACCTACGCAGTACACTCACCAGTACCCTCACCCGTACCCTAAGCCGTACCCTAACCTTAACCCTAACCCTAACCCTAACCCATACGCTACGCCGTACCCTCACCCGTACCCTAAACCGTATCCTAAGCCGTACCCTAACCCTAACTCTAACCTATACCCTACGTCGTACCATCAACCGTACCCTAACCCGTACCCTACGCCGTACCCTAACCCTAACCCTAAACCTAACCCTAAACTGTACCCTACGCCGTACCCTCACCCGTAGCCTAACCCGTACCCTAAGCCGTACCCTAACACTAACCCTAACCCTAACCCTAACCCTAACCCATACCCTATGCCGTACCCTAACCCGTACCCTAACCGTATCCTAAGCCGTATCCTAACCCTAACCAATACCCTACACAGTACCCTCACCCGTACCCTCACCCGTACCCTAAACCTAACCCTAACCCTAAACCTAACCCTAACCAATACCCTACGCGATACCCTAACCCGTACCCTACACTCGTATCCTAAGCCGTATCCTAACCCTAACCAATACCCTACGCAGTACCCTCACCCGTACCCTCACCCGTACCCTAAGCCATACACTAACCCCAACCCTAACCCTAACTCTAACCCTAATCCCTACCGTACGCCGTACCCTCACCCGTACCCTATCCCATACGCTAAGCCGTACCCTAACCCTAACACTAACACTAACCCTAAGCCTAACCCATACCCTACGCCGTACCCTCACCCGTAACCTAACCCGTACCCTAAGCCGTACCCTAACCCTAACCCTAACCTATACACTACGCCGTACCCTCACCCGTACCCTAACCCGTACCTTAAGCCGTACCCTAACTCTAACCCTAACCCTAACCCTAACCCTTACCCATACCCTGTGCCGTACCCTAACCTATACAATAACCTGTATCCTAAGCCTTAACCTAACCCTAACCAATGACCTACACAGTACCCTCACCCGTACCCTAAGCCATACCCTAACCCTAACCCTAACACTAACCCTAACCCTAAACCCTACCCTATGCCGTACCCTCACCCATACCCTATCCCATACCCTAAGCCGTACCCTAACCCTTACACTAACCCTAACCCTAACTCTAACCCTAAACTACCGTTGACTGCTTTTGCCTCCATTAGATTTCCTAAGCACTAGTGTTTTAAGGAACAGGTTAAAAAGAAAATCCTAATGTGATTTTTTTATAATGTGTTTATTCTTTATCTTATCCTAGTGACGAAAATCTTCTCCATGGCTGGACCCTAAATAATATTCCTTTACGTGCTAAGTGCTATCTAGAGAGTGGGATAGGTTTAATAAATACCCTAATCCTAACGTGTACCCTAACCCTAACCCACACCTTAACCCTAATGCGTACCCTAACCCTAACCCAAACCCTAACCCTAACACGTACGCTAATCCTAACCCGTACCCTAAACCAATCCCTAACCCTAAAACGAACCCTAACCCTAACCCTAACCCTAACCCATACGCTACGCCGTACCCTCACCCATACCCTAACCCGTATCCTAAGCCGTACCCTAACCCTAAACCTAACCCTAAACTCTACCCTACGCCGTACCCTCACCCGTACCCTCACCCGTACCCAAAGCCTTACCCTAACCCTAACCCTAACCCTCACCCATACCCAACGCCGTAACCTAACCCATATCCTAACCCGTATCCTAAGCCGTACCCTAACCCTAACCAATAACCTACGCAGTACCCTCACCAGTACCCTCACCCGTATCCTAAGCCCTACCCTAACCCTAACCCTAACCCTAACCCTAACCCTAACCCTAACCCTAATCCCTAACCCTAAAACTAACCCTAACCCTAACCCTAACCCTAACCCATAACCTACGCCGTACCCTCACCCGTACCCTAACCCGTACCCTAAGCCGTACCCTAACCCTAAACCTAACTCTAACTCATACGCTACGCCGTACCCTCACCCGTACCCTAACCCGTATCCTAAGCCGTACCCTAACCCTAACCCTAACCCTAACCCTAACCGCTACCCTACGCCGTACCCTATCCCATACCCTAAGCGGTACCCTAACCCTAACACTAACCCTAACCCTAACCCTAACCCATACCCTACGCCGTACCCTAACCCGTACCCTAACCCGTATTCTAAGCCGTACCCTAACCATAACCAATACCCTACACAGTACCCTCACCCGTACCCTCACCCGTACCCTAAGCCATACCCTAACCCTAAACCTAACCCTAACCTATACACTACGCCATACCCTCACCCGTACCCTAACCCGTACCCTAAGCCGTACGCTAACCCTAACCCTAACCCTAAACCATACGCTACGCCGTACCCTCACCCGTACCCTAACCCGTATCCTAACCCTAACCCTAACTCTAAACTATACCCTACGCCGTAACCTCACCCGTTCCCTAACCCGTACCCTAAGCCGTATCCTAAACCTAACCCTAACCCTAACCCTAACCCTAAACCATACCGTACGCCATACCCTAACACGTACCCTAACCCGTATCCTAAGCCGTACCCTAACCCTAACCAATACCCTACGCAGTATCCTCACCCATACGCTCACCCGTACCCTAAGCCGTACCCTAACCCTAACCCTAACACTAACCCTAACCCTAAACCCTACCCTATGCCATACCCTCACCTGTACCCTATCCCATAACCTAAGCCGTATCATAACCCTAACACTAACCCTATCCCTAACCCATAACCTACGCCGTACCCTCACCCGTACCCTAACCCGTATCCTAAGCCGTACCCTAACCCTAACCCTAACCCTAACCCTAACCCTAACCCTAAACCATACCGTACGCCATACCCTAACACGTACCCTAACCCGTATCCTAAGCCGTACCCTAACCCTAACCAATACCCTACGCAGTATCCTCACCCATACCCTCACCCGTACCCTAAGCCGTACCCTAACCCTAACCCTAACACTAACCCTAACCCTAAACCCTACCCTATGCCATACCCTCACCTGTACCCTATCCCATAACCTAAGCCGTATCATAACCCTAACACTAACCCTATCCCTAACCCATAACCTACGCCGTACCCTCACCCGTACCCTAACCAGTATCCTAAGCCGGACCCTAACCCTAACCCTAACCCTAACCCTAACCCATAACCTACGCCGTACCCTCACCTGTACCCTAACACGTACCCTAAGACATACCGTAACCCTAACACTAACACTAACCCTAACCCTAACCCACACTCTACGCCATACCCTAACCCGTACCCTAACACGTATCGTAAGCCGTACCCTAACCCTAACCAATACCCTACGCAGTACCCTCATCCGTACCCTCACCCGTAACCTAACCCGTACCCTAAGCCGTACCCTAACCCTAACCCTAACCTATACACTACGCCGTACCCTCACCCGTACCCTAACCCGTACCCTAAGCCGTACCCTAACTCTAACCCTAACCCTAACCCTAACCCTTACCCATACCCTGCGCCGTACCCTAACCCTTACAATAACCTGTATCCTAAGCCTTAACCTAACCCTAACCAATGACCTACACAGTACCCTCACCCGTACCCTAAGCCATACCCTAACCCTAACCCTAACACTAACCTTAACCCTAAACCCTACCCTATGCCGTATCCTCACCCATACCCTATCCCATACCCTAAGCCGTACCCTAACCCTAACACTAACCCTAACCCTAACCCTAAACTACCCTTGATTGCTTTTGCCTCCATTAGATTTCCTAAGCACTAGTGTTTTAAGGAACAGGTTAAAAAGAAAATCCTAATGTGATTTTTTTATAATGTGTTCATTCTTTATCTTATCCTAGTGACGAAAATCTTCTCCATGGCTGGACCCTAAATAATATTCCTTTACGTGCTAAGTGGTATCTAGAGAGTGGGATAGGTTTAATAAATACCCTAATCCTAACGTGTACCCTAACCCTAACCCATACCCTAACCCTAATGCGTACCCTAACCCTAACCCAAACCCTAACCCTAACACGTACGCTAATCCTAACTCGTACCCTAAACCAATCCCTAACCCTAAAACTAACCCTAACCCTAACCCTAACCCTAACCCATACGCTACGCCGTACCCTCACCCATACCCTAACCCGTATCCTAAGCCGTACCCTAACCCTAAACCTAACCCTAACCTCTTCCCTACGCCGTACCCTCACCCGTACCCTAACCCGTACCCAAAGCCTTACCCTAACCCTAACCCTAACCCTCACGCATACCCAACGCCGTAACCTAACCCATATCCTAACCCGTATCCTAAGCCGTACCCTAACCCTAACCAATAACCTATGCAGTACCCTCACCAGGACCCTCACCCGTATCCTAAGCCCTACCCTAACACTAACCCTAACCCTAACCCTAAACTACCCTTTACTGCTTTTGCCTCCATTAGATTTCCTAAACACTAGTGTTTTAAGGAACAGGTTAAAAAGAAAACCTTATGTGATTTTTTTATAATGTGTTTATTCTTTATCTTATCCTAGTGACTAAAATCTTCTCCATGGCTGAACCCCAAATAATATTCCTTTACGTCCTAAGTGGTATCTAGAGAGTGGGATAGGTTTAATAAATACCCTAATCCTAAAGTGTACCCTAAAACTAACCCATACCCCAACCCTAACGCGTAACCCTAACCCTAACCAAAACCCTAACCCGAACACGTATGCTAATCCTAACCCGTACCCTAAACCAATCCCTAACCCTAAAACTAACCCTAACCCTAACCCTAACCCATAACCTACACCGTACCCTCACCCGTACCCTAACCCGTACCCTAAGCCGTACCCTAACCCTAACCCTAACCCTAAACCATACGCTACGCCGTACCCTCACCCGTACCCTAACCCGTATCCTAAGCCGTACCCTAACCCTAACACTAACCCTAAACTATACCCTACGCCGTAACCTCACCCGTACCCTAACCCATACACTAAGCCGTACCCTAACCCTAACCCTAACCCTAACCCTAACCCTAACCCTAACCCTAACCCTAACCCATACCGTACGCCATACCCTAACACGTCCGCTAAACCGTATCCTAAGCCGTAAGCTAACCCTAACCAATACCCTACGCAGTATCCTCACCCATACCCTCACCCGTACCCTAAGCCGTACCCTAACCCTAACCCTAACCCTAAACCTAACCCTAACCCCTACCCTATGCCATACCCTCACCTGTACCCTATCCCATAACCTAAGCCGTACCATAACCCTAAAACTAACCCTATCCCTAAACCATAAACTACGCCGTACCCTCACCCGTACCCTAACCCGTATCCTAAGCCGTACCCTAACCCTAACCCTAACCCATAACCTACGCCGTACCCTCACCCGTACCCTAACACGTACCCTAAGACGTACCGTAACCCTAACCCTAACACTAACCCTAACCCTAACCCACACTCTACGCCGTACCCTAACCCGTACCCTAACACGTATCCTAAGCCGTACCCTAACCCTAACCAATACCCTACGCAGTACCCTCACCCGTACCCTCACCCGTACCCTAAGCCATACCCTAACCCTAACCCTAACCCTAACCCTAACCCTTACCCTACGCCGTACCCTCACCCGTATCCTATCCCATACCCTAAGCCGTACCCTAACCCTAACACTAACCCTAACCCTAACCCTAACCCTAAACTACCCTTGATTGCTTTTGCCTTTATTAGATTTCCTAAGCACTAGTGTCTTAAGGAACAGGTTAAAAAGAAAATCCTAATGTGATTTTTTTATAATGTGTTTATTCTTTATCTTATCCTAGTGACTAAAATCTTCTCCATGGCTGGATCCCTAATAATATTCCTTTACGTGCTAAGTGGTATCTAGAGAGTGGGATAGGTTTAATAAATACCCTAATCCTAACGTGTACCCTAACCCTAACCCATACTCTAACCCTAACGCGTACCCTAACCGTAACCCAAAATCTAAGCCTAACACGTACGCTAATCCTAACCCGTACCCTAAACCATTCCCTAACCCTAAAACTAACCCTAACCCTAACCCTAACCCTAACCCTTACCCTACGCCGTACCCTCACCCGTACCCTAACCCGTACCCTAAGACGTACCCTAACCCTAACCCTAACCCATACGCTACGCCGTACCCTCACCCGTACCCTAACGCGTATCCTAAGACGTACCCTAACCCTAAACCTAACCCTAACCTCTACCCTACGCCGTACCCTCACCCGTACCCTAACCCGTACCCAAAGCCTTACCCTAACCCTAACCCTAACCCTCACCAATACCCAACGCCGTAACCTAACCCATATCCTAACCCGTATCCTAAGCCGTACCCTAACCCTAACCAATAACCTACGCAGCACCCTCACCAGTACCCTCACCCGTATCCTAAGCCCTACCCTAACCCTAACCCTAACCCTAACCCTAAACTACCCTTTACTGCTTTTGCCTCCATTAGATTTCCTAAACACTAGTGTTTTAAGGAACAGGTTAAAAAGAAAACCTTATGTGATTTTTTTATAATGAGTTTATTCTTTATCTTATCCTAGTGACTAAAATCTTCTCCATGGCTGAACCCCAAATAATAATCCTTTACGTGCTAAGTGGTATCTAGAGAGTGGGATAGGTTTAATAAATACCCAAATCCTAAAGTGTACCCTAAACCTAACCCATACCCTAACCCTAACGCGTACCCTAAGCCTAACCAAAACCCTAACCCGAACAAGTATGCTAATACTAACCCATACCCTAAACCAATCCCTAACCCTAAAACTAACCCTAACCCTAACCCTAACCCATAACCTACGCCGTACCCTCACCCGTACCCTACCCCGTATCCTAAGCCGTACCCTAACCCTAACCCTAACCCTAACCCTAACCGCTACCCTACGCCGTACCCTATCCCATACCCTAAGCGGTACCCTAACCCTAACACTAACCCTAAACCTAACCCTAACCCCTACCCTACGCCGTACCCTCAACCGTAACCTATCCCATACCCTAAGCCGTACCCTAACCCTAACACTAACCCTAACCCTAAACCTAAACCCTACCCTAAGCCGTACCCTCACCCGTACCCTATCCCATACCCTAAGCCGTACCCTAACCCTAACCCTAACCCTAACCTATACACTACGCCATACCCTCACCCGTACCCTAACCCGTACCCTAAGCCGTACCCTAACCCTAACCCTAACCCTGACCTATACACTACGCCGTACCCTCACCCGTACCCTAACCCGTACCCTAAGCCGTACCCTAACCCTAACCCTAACCCTAACCCTAACCCTAACCCATACCCTACGCCGTACCCTAACCCGTACCCTAACCCGTATTCTAAGCCGTACCCTAACCATAACCAATACCCTACACAGTACCCTCACCCGTACCCTCACCCGTACCCTAAGCCATACCCTAACCCTAACCCTAACCCTAACCTATACACTACGCCATACCCTCACCCGTACCCTAACCCGTACCCTAAGCCGTACCCTAACCCTAACCCTAACCCTAAACCATACGCTACGCCGTACCCTCACCCGTACCCTAACCCGTATCCTAAGCCGTACCCTAACCCTAACCCTAACCCTAAACTATACCCTACGCCGTAACCTCACCCGTACCCTAAACCGTACCCTAAGCCGTACCCTAACCCTAACCCTAACCCTAACCCTAACCCTAACCCATACCGTACGCCATACCCTAACACGTACCCTAACCCGTATCCTAAGCCGTACCCTAACCCTAAACAATACCCTACGCAGTATCCTCACCCATACCCTCACCCGTACCCTAAGCCGTACCCTAACCCTAACCCTAACCCTAACCCTAACCCTAACCCCTACCCTATGCCATACCCTCACCTGTACCCTATCCCATAACCTAAGCCGTACCATAACCCTAACACTAACCCTAACCCTAACCCATAACCTACGCCGTACCCTCACCCGTACCCTAACCCGTACACTAAGCCGTACCCTAACCCTAACCCTAACCCTAACCCTAACCCTAAACCTAACCCATAACCTACGCCGTACCCTCACCCGTACCCTAACACGTACCCTAAGACGTACCGTAACCGTAACCCTAACACTAACCCTAACCCTAACCCACAATCTACGCCGTACCCTAACCCGTACCCTAACACGTATCCTAAGCCGTACCCTAACCCTAAGCAATACACTACGCAGTACCCTCACCCGTACCCTCACCCGTACCCTAAGCCATACCCTAACCCTAACCCTAACCCTAACCCTAAGCCCTACCCTATGCCGTACCCTCACCCGTTCCCTATCCCATATGCTAAGCCGTACCCTAACCCTAACACTAACACTAACCCTAACCCTAACCCTAACCCATACCCTACGCCGTACCCTCACCCGTAACCTAACCTGTACCCTAAGCCGTACCCTAACCCTAACCCTAACCTATACACTACGCCGTACCCTCACCCGTACCCTAAGCCGTACCCTAACTCTAACCCTAACCCTAAACCTAACCCTTACCCATACCCTGCGCCGTACCCTAACCCATACAATAACATGTATCCTAAGCCTTAACCTAACCCTAACCAATGACCTACACAGTACCCTCACCCGTACCCTAAGCCATACCCTAACCCTAACCCTAACACTAACCCTAACCCTAAACCCTACCCTATGCCGTACCCTCACCCATACGCTATCCCATACCCTAAGCTGTACCCTAACCCTAACACTAACCCTAACCCTAACCCTAACCCTAAACTACCCTTGACTGCTTTTGCCTCCATTAGATTTCCTAAGCACTAGTGTTTTAAGGAACAGGTTAAAAAGAAAATCCTAATGTGATTTTTTTATAATGTGTTTATTCTTTATCTTATCCTAGTGACGAAAATCTTCTCCATGGCTGGACCCTAAATAATATTCCTTTACGTGCTAAGTGGTATCTAGAGAGTGGGATAGGTTTAATAAATACCCTAATCCTAACGTGTACCCTAACCCTAACCCATACCCTAACCCTAATGCGTACCCTAACCCTAACCCAAACCCTAACCCTAACACGTACGCTAATCCTAACCCGTACCCTAAACCAATCCCTAACCCTAAAACTAAACCTAACCCTAACCCTAACCCTAACCCATACGCTACGCCGTACCCTCACCCATACCCTAACCCGTATCCTAAGCCGTACCCTAACCCTAACCAATAACCTACGCAGTACCCTCACCAGTACCCTCACCCGTATCCTAAGCCCTACCCTAACCCTAACCCTAACCCTAACCCTAAACTACCCTTTACTGCTTTTGCCTCCATTAGATTTCCTAAACACTAGTGTTTTAAAGAACAGGTTAAAAAGAAAACCTTATATGATTTTTTTATAATGTGTTTATTATTTATCTTATCCTAGTGACTAAAATCTTCTCCATGGCTGAACCCCAAATAATATTCCTTTACGTGCTAAGTGGTATCTAGAGAGTGGGATAGGTTTAATAAATACCCTAATCCTAAAGTGTACCCTAAACCTAACCCATACCCTAACCCTAACGCGTACCCTAACCCTAACCAAAACCCTAACCCGAACACGTATGCTAATCCTAACCCGTACCCTAAACCAATCCCTAACCCTAAAACTAACCCTAACCCTAACCCTAACCCTAACCCATAACCTACGCCGTACCCTCACCCGTACCCTAACCCGTACCCTAAGCCGTACCCTAACCCTAACCCTAACCCTAAACCATACGCTACGCCGTACCCTCACCCGTACCCTAACCCGTATCCTAAGCCGTACCCTAACCCTAACCCTAACACTAACCCTAACCCATAACCTACGCCGTACCCTCACCCATACCCTAAAACGTACCCTAAGACGTACCGTAAACCTAACCCTAACACTAACCCTAACCCACACTCTACGCCGTACCCTAATCCGTACCCTAACACGTATCCTAAGCCGTACCCTAACCCTAACCAATACGCTACTCAGTACCCTCACCCGTACCCTCACCCGTACCCTAAGCCATACCCTAACCCTAACCCTAACCCCTACCCTACGCCGTACCCTCACACGTACCCTATCAAATACCCTAAGCCGTACCCTAACCCTAACACTAACCCTAAACCTAACCCTAACCCTAAAATACCCTTGATTGCTTTTGCCTCTATTAGATTTCCTAAGCACTAGTGTTTTAAGGAACAGGTTAAAAAGAAAATCCTAATGTGATTTTTTTATAATGTGTTTATTCTTTATCTTATCCTAGTGACTAAAATCTTCTCCATGGCTGGATCCCTAATAATATTCCTTTACGTGCTAAGTGGTACCTAGAGAGTGGGATAGGTTTAATAAATACCCTAATCCTAACGTGTACCCTAACCCTAACCCATACCCTAACCCTAACGCGTACCCTAACCCTAACCCAAAACCTAACCCTAACACGTACGCTAATACTAACCCGTACACTAAACCAATCCCTAACCCTAAAACTAACCCTAACCCTAACCCTAACCCTAACCCTTACCCTACGCCATACCCTCACCCGTACCCTAACCCGTACCCTAAGACGTACCCTAACCCTAACCCTAACCCATACGCTACGCCGTACCCTCACCCGTACCCTAACCCGTATCCTAAGCCGTACCCTAACCCTAACACTAACCCTAACCCTAACCCTAACCCATATCCTACGCCATACCCCAACCCGTACCCTAACCCGTATCCTAAGCCATATCCTAACCCTAACCAATACCCTACGCAGTACCCTCACCCGTACCCTCACCCGTACCCTAAGCCGTACCCTAACCCCAACCCTAACCTTAACTCTAACCCTAACCCCTACCCTACGCTGTACCCTCACCCGTACCCTATCCCATACGCTAAGCCGTACCCTAACCCTAACACTAACACTAACCCTAACCCTAACCCTAACCCATACCCTACGCCGTACCCTCACCCGTAACCTAACCCGTACCCTAAGCCGTACCCTAACCCTAACCCTAACCTATACACTACGCCGTACCCTCACCCGTACCCTAACCCGTACCCTAAGCCGTACCCTAACTCTAACCCTAACCCTAACCCTTACCCATACCCTGTGCCGTACCCTAACCTATACAATAACCTGTATCCTAAGCCTTAACCTAACCCTAACCAATGACCTACACAGTACCCTCACCCGTACCCTAAGCCATACCCTAACCCTAACCCTAACACTAACCCTAACCCTAAACCCTACCCTATGCCGTACCCTCACCCATACCCTATCCCATACCCTAAGCCGTACCCTAACCCTTACACTAACCCTAACCCTAACTCTAACCCTAAACTACCGTTGACTGCTTTTGCCTCCATTAGATTTCCTAAGCACTAGTGTTTTAAGGAACAGGTTAAAAAGAAAATCCTAATGTGATTTTTTTATAATGTGTTTATTCTTTATCTTATCCTAGTGACGAAAATCTTCTCCATGGCTGGACCCTAAATAATATTCCTTTACGTGCTAAGTGCTATCTAGAGAGTGGGATAGGTTTAATAAATACCCTAATCCTAACGTGTACCCTAACCCTAACCCACACCTTAACCCTAATGCGTACCCTAACCCTAACCCAAACCCTAACCCTAACACGTACGCTAATCCTCACCCGTACCCTAAACCAATCCCTAACCCTAAAACTAACCCTATCCCTAACCCTAACCCTAACCCATACGCTACGCCGTACCCTCACCCATACCCTAACCCGTATCCTAAGCCGTACCCTAACCCTAAACCTAACCCTAACCTCTACCCTACGCCGTACCCTCACCCGTACCCTCACCCGTACCCAAAGCCTTACCCTAACCCTAACCCTAACCCTCACCCATACCCAACGCCGTAACCTAACCCATATCCTAACCCGTATCCTAAGCCGTACCCTAACCCTAACCAATAACCTACGCAGTACCCTCACCAGTACCCTCACCGGTATCCTAAGCCCTACCCTAACCCTAACCCTAACCCTAACCCTAAACTACCCTTTACTGCTTTTGCCTCCATTAGATTTCCTAAACACTAGTGTTTTAAGGAACAGGTTAAAAAGAAAACCTTATGTGATTTTTTTATAATGTGTTTATTCTTTATCTTATCCTAGTGACTAAAATCTTCTCCATGGCTGAACCCCAAATAATATTCCTTTACGTGCTAAGTGGTATCTAGAGAGTGGGATAGGTTTAATAAATACCCTAATCCTAAAGTGTACCCTAAACCTAACCCATACCCTAACCCTAACGCGTACCCTAACCCTAACCAAAACCCTAACCCGAACACGTATGCTAATCCTAACCCGTACCCTAAACCAATCCCTAACCCTAAAACTAACCCTAACCCTAACCCTAACCCTAACCCATAACCTACACCGTACCCTCACCCGTACCCTAACCCGTACCCTAAGCCGTACCCTAACCCTAACCCTAAACCATATGCTACGCCTTACCCTCACCCGTACCCTAACCCGTATCCTAAGCCGTACCCTAACCCTAACACTAACCCTAACCCTAACCCTAACCCTAAACTACCCTTGACTGCTTTTGCCTCCATTAGATTTCCTAAGCACTAGTGTTTTAAGGAACAGGTTAAAAAGAAAATCCTAATGTGATTTTTTTATAATGTGTTTATTCTTTATCTTATCCTAGTAACGAAAATCTTCTCCATGGCTGGACCCTAAATAATATTCCTTTACGTGCTAAGTGGTATCTAGAGAGTGGGATAGGTTTAATAAATACCCTAATCCTAACGTGTACCCTAACCCTAACCCTAATGCGTACCCTAACCCTAACCCAAACCCTAACCCTAACACGTACGCTAATCCTCAACCGTACCCTAAACCAATCCCTAACCCTAAAACTAACCCTAACCCTAACCCTAACCCTAACCCATACGCTACGCCGTACCCTCACCCATACCGTAACCCGTATCCTAAGCCGTACCCTAACCCTAAACCTAACCCTAACCTCTACCCTACGCCGTACCCTCACCCGTACCCTAACCCGTACCCAAAGCCTTACCCTAACCCTAACCCTAACCCTCACCCATACCCAACGCCGTAACCTAACCCATATCCTAACCCGTATCCTAAGCCGTACCCTAACCCTAACCAATAACCTACGCAGTACCCTCACCAGTACCCTCACCGGTATCCTAAGCCCTACCCTAACCCTAACCCTAACCCTAACCCTAAACTACCCTTTACTGCTTTTGCCTCCATTAGATTTCCTAAACACTAGTGTTTTAAGGAACAGGTTAAAAAGAAAACCTTATGTGATTTTTTTATAATGTGTTTATTCTTTATCTTATCCTAGTGACCTAAATCTTCTCCATGGCTGAACCCCAAATAATATTCCTTTACGTGCTAAGTGGTATCTAGAGAGTGGGATAGGTTTAATAAATACCCTAATCCTAAAGTGTACCCTAAACCTAACCCATACCCTAACCCTAACGTGTACCCTAACCCTAACCAAAACCCTAACCCGAACACGTATGCTAATCCTAACCCGTACCCTAAACCAATCCCTAACCCTAAAACTAACCCTAACCCTAACCCTAACCCTAACCCATAACCTACACCGTACCCTCACCCGTACCCTAACCCGTACCCTAAGCCGTACCCTAACCCTAACCCTAAAACATATGCTACGCCGTACCCTCACCCGTACCCTAACCCGTATCCTAAGCCGTACCCTAACCCTAACCCTAACCCTAAACTATACCCTACGCCGTAACCTCACCCGTACCCTAACCCGTACCCTAAGCCGTACCCTAACCCTAACCCTAACCCTAACCCTAACCCTAACCCTAACCCCTACCCTATGCCATACCCTCACTTGTACCCTATCCCATAACCTAAGCCGTAACATAACCCTAACACTAACCCTAGCCCTAACCCATAACCTACGCCGTACCCTCACCCGTACCCTAACCCGTATCCTAAGCCGTACCCTAACCCTAACCCTAACCCTAACCCATAACCTACGCCGTACCCTCACCCGTACCCTAACACATACCCTAAGACGTACCGTAACCCTAACCCTAACACTAACCCTAACCTTAACCCACACTCTACGCCGTACCCTAACCCGTACCCTAACACGTATCCTAAGCCGTACCCTAACCCTAAACAATACCCTACGCAGTATCCTCACCCGTACCCTCACCCGTACCCTAAGCCATACCCTAACCCTAACCCTAACCCTAACCCTAACCCCTACCCTACGCCGTACCCTCACCCGTACCCTATCCCATACGCTAAGCCGTACCCTAACCCTAACACTAACACTAACCCTAACCCTAACCCTAACCCATACCCTACGCCGTACCCTCACCCGTAACCTAACCCGTACCCTAAGCCGTACCCTAACCCTTACCCTAACCCCTACCCTACGCCGTACCCTCACCCGTACCCTATCCCATACCCTAAGCCGTACCCTAACCCTAACACTAACCCTAACCCTAACCCTAACCCTAAACTACCCTTGATTGCTTTTGCCTCTATTAGATTTCCTAAGCACTACTGTTTTAAGGAACAGGTTAAAAAGAAAATCCTGATGTGATTTTTTTATAATGTGTTTATTCTTTATCTTATCCTAGTGACTAAAATCTTCTCCATGGCTGGATCCCTAATAATATTCCTTTACGTGCTAAGTGGTATCTAGAGAGTGGGATAGGTTTAATAAATACCCTAATCCTAAAGTGTACCCTAACCCTAACCCAAACCCTAACCCTAACACGTACGCTAATCCTAACCAGTACCCTAAACCAATCCCTAACCCTAAAACTAACCCTAACCCTAACCCTAACCCTAACCCTTACCCTACGCCGTACCCTCACCCGTACCCTAACCCGTACCCTAAGACGTACCCTAACCCTAACCCTAACCCATACGCTACGCCGTACCCTCACCCGTACCCTAACCCATATTCTAAGCCGTACCCTAACCCTAACCCTAACCCTAACCCTAACCCATACCCTACGCCATACCATAACCCGTACCCTAACCCGTATCCTAAGCCGTATCCTAACCCTAACCAATACCCTACGCAGTACCCTCACCCGTACCCTCACCCGTACCCTAAGCCGTACCCTAACCCCAACCCTAACCCTAACTCTAACCCTAACCCCTACCCTAGGCCGTACCCTCACCCGTACCCTATCCCATACGCTAAGCCGTACCCTAACCCTAACACTAACACTAACCCTAACCCTAACCCTAACCCATACCCTACGCCGTACCCTCACCCGTAACCTAACCCGTACCCAAAGCCGTACCCTAACCCTAACCCTAACCTATACACTACGCCGTACCCTCACCCGTACCCTAACCCGTACCCTAAGCCGTACCCTAACTCTAACCCTAACCCTAACCCTAACCCTTACCCATACCCTGCGCCGTACCCTAACCCATACAATAACCTGTATCCTAAGCCTTAACCTAACCCTAACCAATGACCTACACAGTACCCTCACCCGTACCCTAAGCCATACCCTAACCCTAACCCTAACACTAACCCTAACCCTAAACCCTACACTATGCCGTACCCTCACCCATACCCTATCCCATACCCTAAGCCGTACCCTAACCCTAACACTAACCCTAACCCTAACCCTAACCCTAAACTACCCTTGACTGCTTTTGCCTCCATTAGATTTCCTAAGCACTAGTGTTTTAAGGAACAGGTTAAAAAGAAAATCCTAATGTGATTTTTTTATAATGTGTTTATTCTTTATCTTATCCTAGTAACGAAAATCTTCTCCATGGCTGGACCCTAAATAATATTCCTTTACGTGCTAAGTGGTATCTAGAGAGTGGGATAGGTTTAATAAATACCCTAATCCTAACGTGTACCCTAACCCTAACCCTAATGCGTACCCTAACCCTAACCCAAACCCTAACCCTAACACGTACGCTAATCCTCAACCGTACCCTAAACCAATCCCTAACCCTAAAACTAACCCTAACCCTAACCCTAACCCTAACCCATACGCTACGCCGTACCCTCACCCATACCCTAACCCGTATCCTAAGCCGTACCCTAACCCTAAACCTAACCCTAACCTCTACCCTACGCCGTACCCTCACCCGTACCCTAACCCGTACCCAAAGCCTTACCCTAACCCTAACCCTAACCCTCACCCATACCCAATGCCGTAACCTAACCCATATCCTAACCCGTATCCTAAGCCGTACCCTAACCCTAACCAATAACCTACGCAGTACCCTCACCAGTACCCTCACCGGTATCCTAAGCCCTACCCTAACCCTAACCCTAACCCTAACCCTAAACTACCCTTTACTGCTTTTGCCTCCATTAGATTTCCTAAACACTAGTGTTTTAAGGAACAGGTTAAAAAGAAAACCTTATGTGATTTTTTTATAATGTGTTTATTCTTTATCTTATCCTAGAGACCTAAATCTTCTCCATGGCTGAACCCCAAATAATATTCCTTTACGTGCTAAGTGGTATCTAGAGAGTGGGATAGGTTTAATAAATACCCTAATCCTAAAGTGTACCCTAAACCTAACCCATACCCTAACCCTAACGCGTACCCTAACCCTAACCAAAACCCTAACCCGAACACGTATGCTAATCCTAACCCGTACCCTAAACCAATCCCTAACCCTAAAACTAACCCTAACCCTAACCCTAACCCTAACCCATAACCTACACCATACCCTCACCCGTACCCTAACCCGTACCCTAAGCCGTACCCTCACCCGTACCCTAACCCGTATCCTAAGCCGTACCCTAACCCTAACCCTAACCCTAAACTATACCCTACGCCGTAACCTCACCCGTACCATAACCCGTACCCTAAGCCGTACCCTAACCCTAACCCTAACCCTAACCCTAACCCTAACCCATACCGTACGCCATACCCTAACACGTACCCTAACCCGTATCCTAAGCCGTACCCTAACCCTAACCAATACCCTACGCAGTATCCTCACCCATAGCCTCACCCGTACCCTAAGCCGTACCCTAACCCTAACCCTAACCCTAACCCTAACCCTAACCCCTACCCTATGCCATACCCTCACCTGTACCCTATCCCATAACCTAAGCCGTACCATAACCCTAACACTAACCCTAACCCTAACCCATAACCTACGCCGTAACCTCACCCGTACCCTAACCCGTATCCTAAGCCGTACCCTAACCCTAACCCTAACCCTAACCCTAAACCATAACCTACGCCGTACCCTCACCCGTACCCTAACACATACCCTAAGACGTACCGTAACCCTAACCCTAACACTAACCCTAACCTTAACCCACACTCTACGCCGTACCCTAACCCGTACCCTAACACGTATCCTAAGCCATACCCTAACCCTAACCAATACCCTACGCAGTACCCTCACCCGTACCCTCACCCGTACCCTAAGCCATACCCTAACCCTAACCCTAACCCTAACCCTAACCCCTACCCTACGCCGTAACCTCACCCGTACCCTATCCCATACGCTAAGCCGTACCCTAACCCTAACACTAACACTAACCCTAACCCTAACCCTAACCCATACCCTATGCCGTACCCTCACCCGTAACCTAACCCGTACCCTAAGCCGTACCCTAACCCTTACCCTAACTCCTACCCTACGCCGTACCCTCACCCGTACCCTATCCCATACCCTAAGCCGTACCCTAACCCTAACACTAACCCTAACCCTAACCCTAACCCTAAACTACCCTTGATTGCTTTTGCCTCTATTAGATTTCCTAAGCACTAGTGTTTTAAGGAACAGGTTAAAAAGAAAATCCTAATGTGATTTTTTTATAATGTGTTTATTCTTTATCTTATCCTAGTGACTAAAATCTTCTCCATGGCTGGATCCCTAATAATATTCCTTTACGTGCTAAGTGGTATCTAGAGAGTGGGATAGGTTTAATAAATACCCTAATCCTAACGTGTACCCTAACCCTAACCCATACCCTAACCCTAACGCGTACCCTAACCCTAACCGAAAACCTAACCCTAACAGGTACGCTAATCCTAACCCGTACCCTAAACCAATCCCTAACCCTAAAACTAACCCTAACCCTAACCCTAACCCTAAACCTTACCCTACGCCGTACCCTCACCCGTACCCTAACCCGTATCCTAAGCCGTACCCTAACCCTAACCCTAACCCTAACCCTAACCCTAACCCATACCCTACGCCATACCCTAACCCGTACCCTAACCCGTATCCTAAGCCGTATCCTAACCCTAACCAATACCCTACGCAGTACCCTCACCCGTACCCTCACCCGTACCCTAAGCCGTACCCTAACCCCAACCCTAACCCTAACTCTAACCCTAACCCCTACCCTACGCCGTACCCTCACCCGTACCCTATCCCATACGCTAAGCCGTACCCTAACCCTAACACTAACACTAACCCTAACCCTAACCCTAAACCATACCCTACGCCGTACCCTCACCCGTAACCTAACCCGTACCCAAAGCCGTACCCTAACACTAACCCTAACCTATACACTACGCCGTACCCTCACCCGTACCCTAACCCGTACCCTAAGCCGTACCCTAACTCTAACCCTAACCCTAACCCTAACCCTTACCCATACCCTGCGCCGTACCCTAACCCATACAATAACCTGTATCCTAAGCCTTAACCTAACCCTAACCAATGACCTACACAGTACCCTCACCCGTACCCTAAGCCATACCCTAACCCTAACCCTAACACTAACCCTAACCCTAAACCCTACCCTATGCCGTACCCTCACCCATACCCTATCCCATACCCTAAGCCGTACCCTAACCCTAACACTAACCCTAACCCTAACCCTAACCCTAAACTACCCTTGACTGCTTTTGCGTCCATTAGATTTCCTAAGCACTAGTGTTTTAAGGAACAGGTTAAAAAGAAAATCCTAATGTGATTTTTTTATAATGTGTTTATTCTTTATCTTATCCTAGTAACGAAAATCTTCTCCATGGCTGGACCCTAAATAATATTCCTTTACGTGCTAAGTGGTATCTAGAGAGTGGGATAGGTTTAATAAATACCCTAATCCTAACGTGTACCCTAACCCTAACCCTAATGCGTACCCTAACCCTAACCCAAACCCTAACCCTAACACGTACGCTAATCCTCACCCATACCCTAAACCAATCCCTAACCCTAAAACTAACCCTAACCCTAACCCTAACCCTAACCCATACGCTACGCCGTACCCTCACCCATACCCTAACCCGTATCCTAAGCCGTACCCTAACCCTAAACCTAACCCTAACCTCTACCCTACGCCGTACCCTCACCCGTACCCTAACCCGTACCCAAAGCCTTACCCTAACCCTAACCCTAACCCTCACCCATACCCAACGCCGTAACCTAACCCATATCCTAACCCGTATCCTAAGCCGTACCCTAACCCTAACCAATAACCTACGCAGTACCCTCACCAGTACCCTCACCGGTATCCTAAGCCCTCCCCTAACCCTAACCCTAACCCTAACCCTAAACTACCCTTTACTGCTTTTGCCTCCATTAGATTTCCTAAACACTAGTGTTTTAAGGAACAGGTTAAAAAGAAAACCTTATGTGATTTTTTTATAATGTGTTTATTCTTTATCTTATCCTAGAGACCTAAATCTTCTCCATGGCTGAACCCCAAATAATATTCCTTTACGTGCTAAGTGGTATCTAGAGAGTGGGATAGGTTTAATAAATACCCTAATCCTAAAGTGTACCCTAAACCTAACCCATACCCTAACCCTAACGCGTACCCTAACCCTAACCAAAACCCTAACCCGAACACGTATGCTAATCCTAACCCGTACCCTAAACCAATCCCTAACCCTAAAACTAACCCTAACCCTAACCCTAACCCTAACCCATAACCTACACCGTACCCTCACCCGTACCCTAACCCGTACCCTAAGCCGTACCCTCACCCGTACCCTAACCCGTATCCTAAGCCGTACCCTAACCCTAACCCTAACCCTAAACTATACCCTACGCCGTAACCTCACCCGTACCATAACCCGTACCCTAAGCCGTACCCTAACCCTAACCCTAACCCTAACCCTAACCCTAACCCATACCGTACGCCATACCCTAACACGTACCCTAACCCGTATCCTAAGCCGTACCCTAACCCTAACCAATACCCTACGCAGTATCCTCACCCATAGCCTCACCCGTACCCTAAGCCGTACCCTAACCCTAACCCTAACCCTAACCCTAACCCTAACCCCTACCCTATGCCATACCCTCACCTGTACCCTATCCCATAACCTAAGCCGTACCATAACCCTAACACTAACCCTAACCCTAACCCATAACCTACGCCGTAACCTCACCCGTACCCTAACCCGTATCCTAAGCCGTACCCTAACCCTAACCCTAACCCTAACCCTAAACCATAACCTACGCCGTACCCTCACCCGTACCCTAACACATACCCTAAGACGTACCGTAACCCTAACCCTAACACTAACCCTAACCTTAACCCACACTCTACGCCGTACCCTAACCCGTACCCTAACACGTATCCTAAGCCATACCCTAACCCTAACCAATACCCTACGCAGTACCCTCACCCGTACCCTCACCCGTACCCTAAGCCATACCCTAACCCTAACCCTAACCCTAACCCTAACCCCTACCCTACGCCGTAACCTCACCCGTACCCTATCCCATACGCTAAGCCGTACCCTAACCCTAACACTAACACTAACCCTAACCCTAACCCTAACCCATACCCTATGCCGTACCCTCACCCGTAACCTAACCCGTACCCTAAGCCGTACCCTAACCCTTACCCTAACTCCTACCCTACGCCGTACCCTCACCCGTACCCTATCCCATACCCTAAGCCGTACCCTAACCCTAACACTAACCCTAACCCTAACCCTAACCCTAAACTACCCTTGATTGCTTTTGCCTCTATTAGATTTCCTAAGCACTAGTGTTTTAAGGAACAGGTTAAAAAGAAAATCCTAATGTGATTTTTTTATAATGTGTTTATTCTTTATCTTATCCTAGTGACTAAAATCTTCTCCATGGCTGGATCCCTAATAATATTCCTTTACGTGCTAAGTGGTATCTAGAGAGTGGGATAGGTTTAATAAATACCCTAATCCTAACGTGTACCCTAACCCTAACCCATACCCTAACCCTAACGCGTACCCTAACCCTAACCGAAAACCTAACCCTAACAGGTACGCTAATCCTAACCCGTACCCTAAACCAATCCCTAACCCTAAAACTAACCCTAACCCTAACCCTAACCCTAAACCTTACCCTACGCCGTACCCTCACCCGTACCCTAACCCGTATCCTAAGCCGTACCCTAACCCTAACCCTAACCCTAACCCTAACCCTAACCCATACCCTACGCCATACCCTAACCCGTACCCTAACCCGTATCCTAAGCCGTATCCTAACCCTAACCAATACCCTACGCAGTACCCTCACCCGTACCCTCACCCGTACCCTAAGCCGTACCCTAACCCCAACCCTAACCCTAACTCTAACCCTAACCCCTACCCTACGCCGTACCCTCACCCGTACCCTATCCCATACGCTAAGCCGTACCCTAACCCTAACACTAACACTAACCCTAACCCTAACCCTAAACCATACCCTACGCCGTACCCTCACCCGTAACCTAACCCGTACCCAAAGCCGTACCCTAACACTAACCCTAACCTATACACTACGCCGTACCCTCACCCGTACCCTAACCCGTACCCTAAGCCGTACCCTAACTCTAACCCTAACCCTAACCCTAACCCTTACCCATACCCTGCGCCGTACCCTAACCCATACAATAACCTGTATCCTAAGCCTTAACCTAACCCTAACCAATGACCTACACAGTACCCTCACCCGTACCCTAAGCCATACCCTAACCCTAACCCTAACACTAACCCTAACCCTAAACCCTACCCTATGCCGTACCCTCACCCATACCCTATCCCATACCCTAAGCCGTACCCTAACCCTAACACTAACCCTAACCCTAACCCTAACCCTAAACTACCCTTGACTGCTTTTGCGTCCATTAGATTTCCTAAGCACTAGTGTTTTAAGGAACAGGTTAAAAAGAAAATCCTAATGTGATTTTTTTATAATGTGTTTATTCTTTATCTTATCCTAGTAACGAAAATCTTCTCCATGGCTGGACCCTAAATAATATTCCTTTACGTGCTAAGTGGTATCTAGAGAGTGGGATAGGTTTAATAAATACCCTAATCCTAACGTGTACCCTAACCCTAACCCAAACCCTAACCCTAACACGTACGCTAATCCTCACCCGTACCCTAAACCAATCCCTAACCCTAAAACTAACCCTAACCCTAACCCTAACCCTAACCCATACGCTACGCCGTACCCTGACCCATACCCTAACCCGTATCCTAAGCCGTACCCTAACCCTAAACCTAACCCTAACCTCTACCCTACGCCGTACCCTCACCCGTACCCTCACCCGTACCCAAAGCCTTACCCTAACCCAAACCCTAACCCTCACCCATACCCAAGGCCGTAACCTAACCCATATCCTAACCCGTATCCTAAGCCGTACCCTAACCCTAACCAATAACCTACGCAGTACCCTCACCAGTACCCTCACCGGTATCCTAAGCCCTACCCTAACCCTAACCCTAACCCTAACCCTAAACTACCCTTTACTGCTTTTGCCTCCATTAGATTTCCTAAACACTAGTGTTTTAAGGAACAGGTTAAAAAGAAAACCTTATGTGATTTTTTTATAATGTGTTTATTCTTTATCTTATCCTAGTGACTAAAATCTTCTCCATGGCTGAACCCCAAATAATATTCCTTTACGTGCTAAGTGGTATCTAGAGAGTGGGATAGGTTTAATAAATACCCTAATCCTAAAGTGTACCCTAAACCTAACCCATACCCTAACCCTAACGCGTACCCTAACCCTAACCAAAACCCTAACCCGAACACGTATGCTAATCCTAACCCGTACCCTAAACCAATCCCTAACCCTAAAACTAACCCTAACCCTAACCCTAACCCTAACCCATAACCTACACCGTACCCTCACCCGTACCCTAACCCGTACCCTAAGCCGTACCCTAACCCTAACCCTAAACCATATGCTACGCCTTACCCTCACCCGTACCCTAACCCGTATCCTAAGCCGTACCCTAACCCTAACACTAACCCTAAACTATACCCTACGCCGTAACCTCACCCGTACCCTAACCCGTACCCTAAGCCGTACCCTAACCCTAACCCTAACCCTAACCCTAACCCTAACCCTAACCCATACCGTACGCCATACCCTAACACGTAACCTAACCCGTATCCTAAGCCGTACCCTAACCCTAACCAATACCCTACGCAGTATCCTCACCCATAGCCTCACCCGTGCCCTAAGCCGTACCCTAACCCTAACCCTAACCCTAACCCTAACCCTAACACCTACCCTATGCCATACCCTCACCTGTACCCTATCCCATAACCTAAGCCGTACCATAACCCTAACACTAACCCTAACCCTAACCCATAACCTACGCCGTACCCTCACCCGTACCCTAACCCGTATCCTAAGCCGTACCCTAACCCTAACCCTAACCCTAACCCTAACCCATAACCTACGCCGTACCCTCACCCGTACCCTAACACGTACCCTAAGAAGTACCGTAACCCTAACCCTAACACTAACCCTAACCCTAACCCACACTCTACGCCGTACCCTAACCCGTACCCTAACACGTATCCTAAGCCGTACCCTAACCCTAAGCAATACCCTACGCAGTACCCTCACCCGTACCCTCACCCGTACCCTATCCCATACCCTAAGCCGTACCCTAACCCTAACACTAACCCTAACCCTAACCCTAACCCTAAACTACCCTTGATTGCTTTTGCCTCTATTAGATTTCCTAAGCACTAGTGTTTTAAGGAACAGGTTAAAAAGAAAATCCTAATGTGATTTTTTTATAATGTGTTTATTCTTTATCTTATCCTAGTGACTAAAATCTTCTCCATGGCTGGATCCCTAATAATATTCCTTTACGTGCTAAGTGGTATCTAGAGAGTGGGATAGGTTTAATAAATACCCTAATCCTAACGTGTACCCTAACCCTAACCCATACCCTAACCCTAACGCGTACCCTAACCCTAACCGAAAACCTAACCCTAACACGTACGCTAATCCTAACCCGTACCCTAAACCAATCCCTAACCCTAAAACTAACCCTAACCCTAACCCTAACCCTAAACCTTACCCTACGCCGTACCCTCACCCGTACCCTAACCCGTACCCTAAGACGTACCCTAACCCTAACCCTAACCCATACGCTACGCCGTACCCTCACCCGTACCCTAACCCGTATCCTAAGCCGTACCCTAACCCTAACACTAACACTAACCCTAACCCTAACCCTAACCCATACCCTATGCCGTACCCTCACCCGTAACCTAACCCGTACCCTAAGCCGTACCCTAACCCTTACCCTAACTCCTACCCTACGCCGTACCCTCACCCGTACCCTATCCCATACCCTAAGCCGTACCCTAACCCTAACACTAACCCTAACCCTAACCCTAACCCTAAACTACCCTTGATTGCTTTTGCCTCTATTAGATTTCCTAAGCACTAGTGTTTTAAGGAACAGGTTAAAAAGA
Source organism: Eubalaena glacialis (assembly GCF_028564815.1). Classification (NCBI taxonomy): domain Eukaryota; kingdom Metazoa; phylum Chordata; class Mammalia; order Artiodactyla; family Balaenidae; genus Eubalaena; species Eubalaena glacialis. The sequence continues at coordinate 205,547 of NW_026871257.1, forward strand.
AAATCCTAATGTGATTTTTTTATAATGTGTTTATTCTTTATCTTATCCTAGTGACTAAAATCTTCTCCATGGCTGGATCCCTAATAATATTCCTTTACGTGCTAAGTGGTATCTAGAGAGTGGGATAGGTTTAATAAATACCCTAATCCTAACGTGTACCCTAACCCTAACCCATACCCTAACCCTAACGCGTACCCTAACCCTAACCGAAAACCTAACCCTAACAGGTACGCTAATCCTAACCCGTACCCTAAACCAATCCCTAACCCTAAAACTAACCCTAACCCTAACCCTAACCCTAAACCTTACCCTACGCCGTACCCTCACCCGTACCCTAACCCGTATCCTAAGCCGTACCCTAACCCTAACCCTAACCCTAACCCTAACCCTAACCCATACCCTACGCCATACCCTAACCCGTACCCTAACCCGTATCCTAAGCCGTATCCTAACCCTAACCAATACCCTACGCAGTACCCTCACCCGTACCCTCACCCGTACCCTAAGCCGTACCCTAACCCCAACCCTAACCCTAACTCTAACCCTAACCCCTACCCTACGCCGTACCCTCACCCGTACCCTATCCCATACGCTAAGCCGTACCCTAACCCTAACACTAACACTAACCCTAACCCTAACCCTAAACCATACCCTACGCCGTACCCTCACCCGTAACCTAACCCGTACCCAAAGCCGTACCCTAACACTAACCCTAACCTATACACTACGCCGTACCCTCACCCGTACCCTAACCCGTACCCTAAGCCGTACCCTAACTCTAACCCTAACCCTAACCCTAACCCTTACCCATACCCTGCGCCGTACCCTAACCCATACAATAACCTGTATCCTAAGCCTTAACCTAACCCTAACCAATGACCTACACAGTACCCTCACCCGTACCCTAAGCCATACCCTAACCCTAACCCTAACACTAACCCTAACCCTAAACCCTACCCTATGCCGTACCCTCACCCATACCCTATCCCATACCCTAAGCCGTACCCTAACCCTAACACTAACCCTAACCCTAACCCTAACCCTAAACTACCCTTGACTGCTTTTGCGTCCATTAGATTTCCTAAGCACTAGTGTTTTAAGGAACAGGTTAAAAAGAAAATCCTAATGTGATTTTTTTATAATGTGTTTATTCTTTATCTTATCCTAGTAACGAAAATCTTCTCCATGGCTGGACCCTAAATAATATTCCTTTACGTGCTAAGTGGTATCTAGAGAGTGGGATAGGTTTAATAAATACCCTAATCCTAACGTGTACCCTAACCCTAACCCAAACCCTAACCCTAACACGTACGCTAATCCTCACCCGTACCCTAAACCAATCCCTAACCCTAAAACTAACCCTAACCCTAACCCTAACCCTAACCCATACGCTACGCCGTACCCTGACCCATACCCTAACCCGTATCCTAAGCCGTACCCTAACCCTAAACCTAACCCTAACCTCTACCCTACGCCGTACCCTCACCCGTACCCTCACCCGTACCCAAAGCCTTACCCTAACCCAAACCCTAACCCTCACCCATACCCAAGGCCGTAACCTAACCCATATCCTAACCCGTATCCTAAGCCGTACCCTAACCCTAACCAATAACCTACGCAGTACCCTCACCAGTACCCTCACCGGTATCCTAAGCCCTACCCTAACCCTAACCCTAACCCTAACCCTAAACTACCCTTTACTGCTTTTGCCTCCATTAGATTTCCTAAACACTAGTGTTTTAAGGAACAGGTTAAAAAGAAAACCTTATGTGATTTTTTTATAATGTGTTTATTCTTTATCTTATCCTAGTGACTAAAATCTTCTCCATGGCTGAACCCCAAATAATATTCCTTTACGTGCTAAGTGGTATCTAGAGAGTGGGATAGGTTTAATAAATACCCTAATCCTAAAGTGTACCCTAAACCTAACCCATACCCTAACCCTAACGCGTACCCTAACCCTAACCAAAACCCTAACCCGAACACGTATGCTAATCCTAACCCGTACCCTAAACCAATCCCTAACCCTAAAACTAACCCTAACCCTAACCCTAACCCTAACCCATAACCTACACCGTACCCTCACCCGTACCCTAACCCGTACCCTAAGCCGTACCCTAACCCTAACCCTAAACCATATGCTACGCCTTACCCTCACCCGTACCCTAACCCGTATCCTAAGCCGTACCCTAACCCTAACACTAACCCTAAACTATACCCTACGCCGTAACCTCACCCGTACCCTAACCCGTACCCTAAGCCGTACCCTAACCCTAACCCTAACCCTAACCCTAACCCTAACCCTAACCCATACCGTACGCCATACCCTAACACGTAACCTAACCCGTATCCTAAGCCGTACCCTAACCCTAACCAATACCCTACGCAGTATCCTCACCCATAGCCTCACCCGTGCCCTAAGCCGTACCCTAACCCTAACCCTAACCCTAACCCTAACCCTAACACCTACCCTATGCCATACCCTCACCTGTACCCTATCCCATAACCTAAGCCGTACCATAACCCTAACACTAACCCTAACCCTAACCCATAACCTACGCCGTACCCTCACCCGTACCCTAACCCGTATCCTAAGCCGTACCCTAACCCTAACCCTAACCCTAACCCTAACCCATAACCTACGCCGTACCCTCACCCGTACCCTAACACGTACCCTAAGAAGTACCGTAACCCTAACCCTAACACTAACCCTAACCCTAACCCACACTCTACGCCGTACCCTAACCCGTACCCTAACACGTATCCTAAGCCGTACCCTAACCCTAAGCAATACCCTACGCAGTACCCTCACCCGTACCCTCACCCGTACCCTATCCCATACCCTAAGCCGTACCCTAACCCTAACACTAACCCTAACCCTAACCCTAACCCTAAACTACCCTTGATTGCTTTTGCCTCTATTAGATTTCCTAAGCACTAGTGTTTTAAGGAACAGGTTAAAAAGAAAATCCTAATGTGATTTTTTTATAATGTGTTTATTCTTTATCTTATCCTAGTGACTAAAATCTTCTCCATGGCTGGATCCCTAATAATATTCCTTTACGTGCTAAGTGGTATCTAGAGAGTGGGATAGGTTTAATAAATACCCTAATCCTAACGTGTACCCTAACCCTAACCCATACCCTAACCCTAACGCGTACCCTAACCCTAACCGAAAACCTAACCCTAACACGTACGCTAATCCTAACCCGTACCCTAAACCAATCCCTAACCCTAAAACTAACCCTAACCCTAACCCTAACCCTAAACCTTACCCTACGCCGTACCCTCACCCGTACCCTAACCCGTACCCTAAGACGTACCCTAACCCTAACCCTAACCCATACGCTACGCCGTACCCTCACCCGTACCCTAACCCGTATCCTAAGCCGTACCCTAACCCTAACCCTAACCCTAACCCATACCCTATGCCATACCCTAACCCGTACCCTAACCCGTATCCTAAGCCGTATCCTAACCCTAACCAATACCCTACGCAGTACCCTCACCCATACCCTCACCCGTACCCTAAGCCGTACCCTAACCCCAACCCTAACCCTAACTCTAACTCTAACCCCTACCCTACGCCGTACCCTCACCCGTACCCTATCCCATACGCTAAGCCGTACCCTAACCCTAACACTAACACTAACCCTAACCCTAACCCTAACCCATACCCTACGCCGTACCCTCACCCGTAACCTAACCCGTACCCAAAGCCGTACCCTAACCCTAACCCTAACCTATACACTACGCCGTACCCTCACCCGTACCCTAACCCGTACCCTAAGCCGTACCCTAACTCTAACCCTAACCCTAACCCTAACCCTTACCCATACCCTGCGCCGTACCCTAACCCATACAATAACCTGTATCCTAAGCCTTAACCTAACCCTAACCAATGACCTACACAGTACCCTCACCCGTACCCTATGCCATACCCTAACCCTAACCCTAACACTAACCCTAACCCTAAACCCTACCCTATGCCGTACCCTCACCCATACCCTATCCCATACCCTAAGCCGTACCCTAACCCTAACACTAACCCTAACCCTAACCCTAACCCTAAACTACCCTTGACTGCTTTTGCCTCCATTAGATTTCCTAAGCACTAGTGTTTTAAGGAACAGGTTAAAAAGAAAATCCTAATGTGATTTTTTTATAATGTGTTTATTCTTTATCTTATCCTAGTAACGAAAATCTTCTCCATGGCTGGACCCTAAATAATATTCCTTTACGTGCTAAGTGGTATCTAGAGAGTGGGATAGGTTTAATAAATACCCTAATCCTAACGTGTACCCTAACCCTAACCCTAATGCGTACCCTAACCCTAACCCAAACCCTAACCCTAACACGTACGCTAATCATCACCCGTACCCTAAACCAATCCCTAACCCTAAAACTAACCCTAACCCTAACCCTAACCCTAACCCATACGCTACGCCGTACCCTCACCCATACCCTAACCCGTATCCTAAGCCGTACCCTAACCCTAAAACTAACCCTAACCTCTACCCTACGCCGTACCCTCACCCGTACCCTAACCCGTACCCAAAGCCTTACCCTAACCCTAACCCTAACCCTCACCCATACCCAACGCCGTAACCTAACCCATATCCTAACCCGTATCCTAAGCCGTACCCTAACCCTAACCAATAACCTACGCAGTACCCTCACCAGTACCCTCACCCGTATCCTAAGCCCTACCCTAACCCTAACCCTAAACTACCCTTTACTGCTTTTGCCTCCATTAGATTTCCTAAACACTAGTGTTTTAAAGAACAGGTTAAAAAGAAAACCTTATGTGATTTTTTTTATAATGTGTTTATTCTTTATCTTATCCTAGTGACTAAAATCTTCTCCATGGCTGAACCCCAAATAATATTCCTTTACGTGCTAAGTGGTATCTAGAGAGTGGGATAGATTTAATAAATACCCTAATCCTAACGTGTACCCTAAACCTAACCCATACCCTAACCCTAACGCGTACCCTAACCCTAACAAAAAACCTAACCCTAACACGTACGCTAATCCTAACCCGTACCCTAAAGCAATCCCTAACCCTAAAACTAACCCTAACCCTAACCCTAACCCTAACCCTTACCCTACGCCGTACCCTCACCCGTACCCTAACCCGTACCCTAAGACGTACCCTAACCCTAACCCTAACCCATACGCTATGCCGTAACCTCACCCGTACCCTAACCCGTATTCTAAGCCGTACCCTAACCCTAACCCTAACCCTAACCCTAACCCATACCCTACGCCATACCATAACCCGTACCCTAACCCGTATCCTAAGCCGTATCCTAAACCTAACCAGTACCCTACGCAGTACCCTCACCCGTAACCTCACCCGTACCCTAAGCCGTACCCTAACCCCAACCCTAACCCTAACTCTAACCCTAACCCCTACCCTACGCCGTACCCTCACCCGTACCCTATCCCATACGCTAAGCCGTACCCTAACCCTAACACTAACACTAACCCTAACCCTAACCCTAACTCATACCCTACGCCGTACCCTCACCCGTATCCTAACCCGTACCCAAAGCCGTACCCTAACCCTAACCCTAACCTATACACTATGCCGTACCCTCACCCGTACCCTAACCCGTACCCTAAGCCGTACCCTAACTCTAACCCTAACCCTAACCCTAACCCTTACCCATACCCTGCGCCGTACCCTAACCCATACAATAACCTGTATCCTAAGCCTTAACCTAACCCTAACCAATGACCTACACAGTACCCTCACCCGTACCCTAAGCCATACCCTAACCCTAACCCTAACACTAACCCTAACCCTAAACCCTACCCTATGCCGTACCCTCACCCATACCCTATCCCATACCCTAAGCCGTACCCTAACCCTAACACTAACCCTAACCCTAACCCTAACCCTAAACTACCCTTGACTGCTTTTGCCTCCATTAGATTTCCTAAGCACTAGTGTTTTAAGGAACAGGTTAAAAAGAAAATCCTAATGTGATTTTTTTATAATGTGTTTATTCTTTATCTTATCCTAGTAACGAAAATCTTCTCCATGGCTGGACCCTAAATAATATTCCTTTACGTGCTAAGTGGTATCTAGAGAGTGGGATAGGTTTAATAAATACACTAATCCTAACGTGTACCCTAACCCTAACCCTAATGCGTACCCTAACCCTAACCCAAACCCTAACCCTAACACGTACGCTAATCTTCACCCGTACCCTAAACCAATCCCTAACCCTAAAACTAACCCTAACCCTAACCCTAACCCTAACCCATACGCTACGCCGTACCCTCACCCATACCCTAACCCGTATCCTAAGCCGTACCCTAACCCTAAACCTAACCCTAACCTCTACCCTACGCCGTACCCTCACCCGTACCCTAACCCGTACCCTAAGCCGTACCCTCACCCGTACCCTAACCCGTATCCTAAGCCGTACCCTAACCCTAACCCTAACCCTAAACTATACCCTACGCCGTAACCTCACCCGTACCATAACCCGTACCCTAAGCCGTACCCTAACCCTAACCCTAACCCTAACCCTAACCCTAACCCTAACCCATACCGTACGCCATACCCTAACAGGTACCCTAACCCGTATCCTAAGCCGTACCCTAACCCTAAACAATACCCTACGCAGTATCCTCACCCATAGCCTCACCCGTACCCTAAGCCGTACCCTAACCCTAACCCTAACCCTAACCCTAACCCTAACCCCTACCCTATTCCATACCCTCACCTGTACCCTATCCCATAACCTAAGCCGTACCATAACCCTAACACTAACCCTAACCCTAACCCATAACCTACGCCGTACCCTCACCCGTACCCTAACCCGTATCCTAAGCCGTACCCTAACCCTAACCCTAACCCTAACCCATAACCTACGCCGTACCCTCACCCGTACCCTAACACATACCCTAAGACGTACCGTAACCCTAACCCTAACACTAACCCTAACCTTAACCCACACTCTACGCCGTACCCTAACCCGTACCCTAACACGTATCCTAAGCCGTACCCTAACCCTAACCAATACCCTACGCAGTACCCTCACCCGTACCCTCACCCGTACCCTAAGCGATACCCTAACCCTAACCCTAACCCTAACCCTAACCCCTACCCTACGCCGTACCCTCACCCGTACCCTATCCCATACGCTAAGCCGTACCCTAACCCTAACACTAACACTAACCCTAACCCTAACCCTAACCCATACCCTACGCCGTACCCTCACCCGTAACCTAACCCGTACCCTAAGCCGTACCCTAACCCTTACCCTAACCCCTACCCTACGCCGTACCCTCACCCGTACCCTATCCCATACCCGAAGCCGTACCCTAACCATAACAATAACCCTAACCCTAACCCTAACACTAACCCTAACCCTAAACCCTACACTATGCCGTACCCTCACCCATACCCTATCCCATACCCTAAGCCGTACCCTAACCCTAACACTAACCCTAACCCTAACCCTAACCCTAAACTACCCTTGACTGCTTTTGCCTCCATTAGATTTCCTAAGCACTAGTGTTTTAAGGAACAGGTTAAAAAGAAAATCCTAATGTGATTTTTTTATAATGTGTTTATTCTTTATCTTATCCTAGTAACGAAAATCTTCTCCATGGCTGGACCCTAAATAATATTCCTTTACGTGCTAAGTGGTATCTAGAGAGTGGGATAGGTTTAATAAATACCCTAATCCTAACGTGCACCCTAACCCTAACCCTAATGCGTACCCTAACCCTAACCCAAACCCTAACCCTAACACGTACGCTAATCCTCACCCGTACCCTAAACCAATCCCTAACCCTAAAACTAACCCTAACCCTAACCCTAACCCTAACCCATACGCTACGCCGTACCCTCACCCATACCGTAACCCGTATCCTAAGCCGTACCCTAACCCTAAACCTAACCCTAACCTCTACCCTACGCCGTACCCTCACCCGTACCCTAAACCGTACCCAAAGCCTTACCCTAACCCTAACCCTAACCCTCACCCATACCCAACGCCGTAACCTAACCCATATCCTAACCCGTATCCTAAGCCGTACCCTAACCCTAACCAATAACCTACGCAGTACCCTCACCAGTACCCTCACCGGTATCCTAAGCCCTACCCTAACCCTAACCCTAACCCTAACCCTAAACTACCCTTTACTGCTTTTGCCTCCATTAGATTTCCTAAACACTAGTGTTTTAAGGAACAGGTTAAAAAGAAAACCTTATGTGATTTTTTTATAATGTGTTTATTCTTTATCTTATCCTAGTGACTAAAATCTTCTCCATGGCTGAACCCCAAATAATATTCCTTTACGTGCTAAGTGGTATCTAGAGAGTGGGATAGGTTTAATAAATACCCTAATCCTAAAGTGTACCCTAAACCTAACCCATACCCTAACCCTAACGCGTACCCTAACCCTAACCAAAACCCTAACCCGAACACGTATGCTAATCCTAACCCGTACCCTAAACCAATCCCTAACCCTAAAACTAACCCTAACCCTAACCCTAACCCTAACCCATAACCTACACCGTACCCTCACACGTACCCTAACCCGTACCCTAAGCCGTACCCTCACCCGTACCCTAACCCGTATCCTAAGCCGTACCCTAACCCTAACCCTAACCCTAAACTATACCCTACGCCGTAACCTCACCCGTACCATAACCCGTACCCTAAGCCGTACCCTAACCCTAACCCTAACCCTAACCCTAACCCTAACCCATACCGTATGCCATACCCTAACACGTACCCTAACCCGTATCCTAAGCCGTACCCTAACCCTAACCAATACCCTACGCAGTATCCTCACCCATAGCCTCACCCGTACCCTAAGCCGTACCCTAACCCTAACCCTAACCCTAACCCTAACCCTAACCCCTACCCTATGCCATACCCTCACCTGTACCCTATCCCATAACCTAAGCCGTACCATAACCCTAACACTAAACCTAACCCTAACCCATAACTTACGCCGTACCCTCACCCGTACCCTAACCCGTATCCTAAGCCGTACCCTAACCCTAACCCTAACCCTAACCCTAACCCATAACCTACGCCGTACCCTCACCCGTACCCTAACACATACCCTAAGACGTACCGTAACCCTAACCCTAACACTAACCCTAACCTTAACCCACACTCTATGCCGTACCCTAACCCGTACCCTAACACGTATCCTAAGCCGTACCCTAACCCTAACCAATACCCTACGCAGTACCCTCACCCGTACCCTCACCCGTACCCTAAGCCATACCCTAACCCTAACCCTAACCCTAACCCTAACCCCTACCCTACGCCGTAACCTCACCCGTACCCTATCCCATATGCTAAGCCGTACCCTAACCCTAACACTAACACTAACCCTAACCCTAACCCTAACCCATACCCTACGCCGTACCGTCACCCGTAACCTAACCCGTACCCTAAGCCGTACCCTAACCCTTACCCTAACTCCTACCCTACGCCGTACCCTCACCCGTACCCTATCCCATACCCTAAGCCGTACCCTAACCCTAACACTAACCCTAACCCTAACCCTAACCCTAAACTACCCTTGATTGCTTTTGCCTCTATTAGATTTCCTAAGCACTAGTGTTTTAAGGAACAGGTTAAAAAGAAAATCCTAATGTGATTTTTTTATAATGTGTTTATTCTTTATCTTATCCTAGTGACTAAAATCTTCTCCATGGCTGGATCCCTAATAATATTCCTTTACGTGCTAAGTGGTATCTAGAGAGTGGGATAGGTTTAATAAATACCCTAATCCTAACGTGTACCCTAAACCTAACCCATACCCTAACCCTAACGCGTACCCTAACCCTAACAAAAAACCTAACCCTAACACGTACGCTAATCCTAACCCGTACCCTAAACCAATCCCTAACCCTAAAACTAACCCTAACCCTAACCCTAACCCTTACCCTACGCCGTACCCTCACCCGTACCCTAACCCGTACCCTAAGACGTACCCTAACCCTAACCCTAACCCATACGCTACGCCGTACCCTCACCCGTACCCTAACCCGTATTCTAAGCCGTACCCTAACCCTAACCCTAACCCTAACCCTAACCCATACCCTACGCCATACCATAACCCGTACCCTAACCCGTATCCTAAGCCGTATCCTAACCCTAACCAATACCCTACGCAGTACCCTCACCCGTACCCTCACCCGTACCCTAAGCCGTACCCTAACCCCAACCCTAACCCTAACTCTAACCCTAACCCCTACCCTAGGCCGTACCCTCACCCGTACCCTATCCCATACGCTAAGCCGTACCCTAACCCTAACACTAACACTAACCCTAACCCTAACCCTAACCCATACCCTACGCCGTACCCTCACCCGTAACCTAACCCGTACCCAAAGCCGTACCCTAACCCTAACCCTAACCTATACACTACGCCGTACCCTCACCCGTACCCTAACCCGTACCCTAAGCCGTACCCTAACTCTAACCCTAACCCTAACCCTAACCCTTACCCATACCCTGCGCCGTACCCTAACCCATACAATAACCTGTATCCTAAGCCTTAACCTAACCCTAACCAATGACCTACACAGTACCCTCACCCGTACCCTAAGCCATACCCTAACCCTAACCCTAACACTAACCCTAACCCTAAACCCTACCCTATGCCGTACCCTCACCCATACCCTATCCCATACCCTAAGCCGTACCCTAACCCTAACACTAACCCTAACCCTAACCCTAACCCTAAACTACCCTTGACTGCTTTTGCCTCCATTAGATTTCCTAAGCACTAGTGTTTTAAGGAACAGGTTAAAAAGAAAATCCTAATGTGATTTTTTTATAATGTGTTTATTCTTTATCTTATCCTAGTAACGAAAATCTTCTCCATGGCTGGACCCTAAATAATATTCCTTTACGTGCTAAGTGGTATCTAGAGAGTGGGATAGGTTTAATAAATACCCTAATCCTAACGTGTACCCTAACCCTAACCCTAATGCGTACCCTAACCCTAACCCAAACCCTAACCCTAACACGTACGCTAATCCTCACCCGTACCCTAAACCAATCCCTAACCCTAAAACTAACCCTAACCCTAACCCTAACCCTAACCCATACGCTACGCCGTACCCTCACCCATACCCTAACCCGTATCCTAAGCCGTACCCTAACCCTAAACCTAACCCTAACCTCTACCCCACGCCGTACCCTCACCCGTACCCTAACCCGTACCCAAAGCCTTACCCTAACCCTAACCCTAACCCTCACCCATACCCAACGCCGTAACCTAACCCATATCCTAACCCGTATCCTAAGCCGTATCCTAACCCTAACCAATAACCTACGCAGTACCCTCACCAGTACCCTCACCGGTATCCTAAGCCCTCCCATAACCCTAACCCTAACCCTAACCCTAAACTACCCTTTACTGCTTTTGCCTCCATTAGATTTCCTAAACACTAGTGTTTTAAGGAACAGGTTAAAAAGAAAACCTTATGTGATTTTTTTATAATGTGTTTATTCTTTATCTTATCCTAGTGACTAAAATCTTCTCCATGGCTGAACCCCAAATAATATTCCTTTACGTGCTAAGTGGTATCTAGAGAGTGGGATAGGTTTAATAAATACCCTAATCCTAAAGTGTACCCTAAACCTAACCCATACCCTAACCCTAACGCGTACCCTAACCCTAACCAAAACCCTAACCCGAACACGTATGCTAATCCTAACCCGTACCCTAAACCAATCCCTAACCCTAAAACTAACCCTAACCCTAACCCTAACCCTAACCCATAACCTACACCGTACCCTCACCCGTACCCTAACCCGTACCCTAAGCCGTACCCTAACCCTAACCCTAAACCATATGCTACGCCGTACCCTCACCCGTACCCTAACCCGTATCCTAAGCCGTACCCTAACCCTAACACTAACCCTAAACTATACCCTATGCCGTAACCTCACCTGTACCCTAACCCGTACCCTAAGCCGTACCCTAACCCTAACCCTAACCCTAACCCTAACCCTAACCCTAACCCATACCGTACGCCATACCCTAACACGTACCCTAACCCGTATCCTAAGCCGTACCCTAACCCTAACCAATACCCTACGCAGTATCCTCACCCATAGCCTCACCCGTGCCCTAAGCCGTACCCTAACCCTAACCCTAACCCTAACCCTAACCCTAACACCTACCCTATGCCATACCCTCACCTGTACCCTATCCCATAACCTAAGCCATACCATAACCCTAACACTAACCCTAACCCTAACCCATAACCTACGCCGTACCCTCACCCGTACCCTAACCCGTATCCTAAGCCGTACCCTAACCCTAACCCTAACCCTAACCCATAACCTACGCCGTACCCTCACCCGTACCCTAACACGTACCCTAAGACGTACCGTAACCCTAACCCTAACACTAACGCTAACCCTAACCCACACTCTAAGCCGTACCCTAACCCGTACCCTAACACGTATCCTAAGCCGTACCCTAACCCTAAGCAATACCCTACGCAGTACCCTCACCCGTACCCTCACCCGTACCCTAAGCCATACCCTAACCATAACCCTAAGCCTAACCTTAACCCCTACCCTACGCCGTACCCTCACCCGTACCCTATCCCATACCCTAAGCCGTACCCTAACCCTAACACTAACCCTAACCCTAACCCTAACCCTAACCCATACCCTACGCCGTACCCTCACCCGTAACCTAACCCGTACCCTAAGCCGTACCCTAACCCTAACCCTAACCTATACACTACGCCGTACCCTCACCCGTACCCTAACCCGTACCCTAAGCCGTACCCTAACTCTAACCCTAGCCCTAACCCTAACCCTTACCCATACCCTGCGCCGTACCCTAACCCATACAATAACCTGTATCCTAAGCCTTAACCTAACCCTAACCAATGACCTACACAGTACCCTCACCCGTACCCTAAGCCATACCCTAACCCTAACCCTAACACTAACCCTAACCCTAAACCCTACCCTATGCCGTACCCTCACCCATACCCTATCCCATACCCTAAGCCGTACCCTAACCCTAACACTAACCCTAACCCTAACCCTAACCCTAAACTACCCTTGACTGCTTTTGCCTCCATTAGAATTCCTAAGCACTAGTGTTTTAAGGAACAGGTTAAAAAGAAAATCCTAATGTGATTTTTTTATAATGTGTTTATTCTTTATCTTATCCTAGTGACTAAAATCTTCTCCATGGCTGGATCCCTAATAATATTCCTTTACGTGCTAAGTGGTATCTAGAGAGTGGGATAGGTTTAATAAATACCCTAATCCTAACGTGTACCCTAACCCTAACCCATACCCTAACCCTAACGCGTACCCTAACCCTAACCGAAAACCTAACCCTAACAGGTACGCTAATCCTAACCCGTACCCTAAACCAATCCCTAACCCTAAAACTAACCCTAACCCTAACCCTAACCCTAAACCTTACCCTACGCCGTACCCTCACCCGTACCCTAACCCGTACCCTAAGACGTACCCTAACCCTAACCCTAACCCATACGCTACGCCGTACCCTCACCCGTACCATAACCCGTATCCTAAGCCGTACCCTAACCCTAACCCTAACCCTAACCCTAACACTAACCCATACCCTACGCCATACCCTAACCCGTACCCTAACCCGTATCCTAAGCCGTATCCTAACCCTAACCAATACCCTACGCAGTACCCTCACCCGTACCCTCACCCGTACCCTAAGCCGTACCCTAACCCCAACCCTAACCCTAACTCTAACCCTAACCCCTACCCTACGCCGTACCCTCACCCGTACCCTATCCCATACGCTAAGCCGTACCCTAACCCTAACACTAACACTAACCCTAACCCTAACCCTAACCCATACCCTACGCCGTACCCTCACCCGTAACCTAACCCGTACCCAAAGCCGTACCCTAACCCTAACCCTAACCTATACACTACGCCGTACCCTCACCCGTACCCTAACCCGTACCCTAAGCCGTACCCTAACTCTAACCCTAACCCTAACCCTAACCCTTACCCATACCCTGCGCCGTACCCTAACCCATACAATAACCTGTATCCTAAGCCTTAACCTAACCCTAACCAATGACCTACACAGTACCCTCACCCGTACCCTAAGCCATACCCTAACCCTAACCCTAACACTAACCCTAACCCTAAACCCTACCCTATGCCGTACCCTCACCCATACCCTATCCCATAACCTTAGCCGTACCCTAACCCTAACACTAACCCTAACCCTAACCCTAACCCTAAACTACCCTTGACTGCTTTTGCCTCCATTAGATTTCCTAAGCACTAGTGTTTTAAGGAACAGGTTAAAAAGAAAATCCTAATGTGATTTTTTTATAATGTGTTTATTCTTTATCTTATCCTAGTAACGATAATCTTCTCCATGGCTGGACCCTAAATAATATTCCTTTACGTGCTAAGTGGTATCTAGAGAGTGGGATAGGTTTAATAAATACCCTAATCCTAACGTGTACCCTAACCCTAACCCTAATGCATACCCTAACCCTAACCCAAACCCTAACCCTAACACGTACGCTAATCCTCACCCGTACCCTAAACCAATCCCTAACCCTAAAACTAACCCTAACCCTAACCCTAACCCTAACCCATACGCTACGCCGTACCCTCACCCATACCCTAACCCGTACCCAAAGCCTTACCCTAACCCTAACCCTAACCCTCACCCATACCCAACGCCGTAACCTAACCCATATCCTAACCCGTATCCTAAGCCGTACCCTAACCCTAACCAATAACCTACGCAGTACCCTCACCAGTACCCTCACCGGTATCCTAAGCCCTACCCTAACCCTAACCCTAACCCTAACCCTAAACTACCCTTTACTGCTTTTGCCTCCATTAGATTTCCTAAACACTAGTGTTTTAAGGAACAGGTTAAAAAGAAAACCTTATGTGATTTTTTTATAATGTGTTTATTCTTTATCTTATCCTAGTGACTAAAATCTTCTCCATGGCTGAACCCCAAATAATATTCCTTTACGTGCTAAGTGGTATCTAGAGAGTGGGATAGGTTTAATAAATACCCTAATCCTAAAGTGTACACTAAACCTAACCCATACCCTAACCCTAACGCGTACCCTAACACTAACCAAAACCCTAACCCGAACACGTATGCTAATCCTAACCCGTACCCTAAACCAATCCCTAACCCTAAAACTAACCCTAACCCTAACCCTAACCCTAACTCATAACCTACACCGTACCCTCACCCGTACCCTAACCCGTACCCTAAGCCGTACCCTCACCCGTACCCTAACCCGTATCCTAAGCCGTACACTAACCCTAACCGTAACCCTAATCTATACCCTACGCCGTAACCTCACCCGTACCATAACCCGTACCCTAAGCCGTACCCTAACCCTAAACCTAACCCTAACCCTAACCCTAACCCATACCGTACGCCATACCCTAACACGTACCCTAACCCGTATCCTAAGCCGTACCCTAACCCTAACCAATACCCTACGCAGTATCCTCACCCATAGCCTCACCCGTACCCTAAGCCGTACCCTAACCCTAACCCTAACCCTAACCCTAACCCTAACCCCTACCCTATGCCATACCCTCACCTGTACCCTATCCCATAACCTAAGCCGTACCATAACCCTAACACTAACCCTAACCCTAACGCATAACCTACGCCGTACCCTCACCCGTACCCTAACCCGTATCCTAAGCCGTACCCTAACCCTAACCCTAACCCTAACCCATAACCTACGCCGTACCCTCACCCGTACCCTAACACATACCCTAAGACGTACCGTAACCCTAACCCTAACACTAACCCTAACCTTAACCCACACTCTATGCCGTACCCTAACCCGTACCCTAACACGTATCCTAAGCCGTACCCTAACCCTAACCAATACCCTACGCAGTACCCTCACCCGTACCCTCACCCGTACCCTAAGCCATACCCTAACCCTAACCCTAACCCTAACCCTAACCCCTACCCTATGCCGTACCCTCACCCGTACCCTATCCCATACGCTAAGCCGTACCCTAACCCTAACACTAACACTAACCCTAACCCTAACCATAACCCATACCCTACGCCGTACCCTCACCCGTACCCTATCCCATACCCTAAGCCGTACCCTAACCCTAACACTAACCCTAACCCTAACCCTAACCCTAAACTACCCTTGATTGCTTTTGCCTCTATTAGATTTCCTAAGCACTAGTGTTTTAAGGAACAGGTTAAAAAGAAAATCCTGATGTGATTTTTTTATAATGTGTTTATTCTTTATCTTATCCTAGTGACTAAAATCTTCTCCATGGCTGGATCCCTAATAATATTCCTTTACGTGCTAAGTGGTATCTAGAGAGTGGGATAGGTTTAATAAATACCCTAATCCTAACGTGTACCCTAAACCTAACCCATACCCTAACCCTAACGCGTACCCTAACCCTAACAAAAAACCTAACCCTAACACGTACGCTAATCCTAACCCGTACCCTAAACCAATCCCTAACCCTAAAACTAACCCTAACCCTAAACCTAACCCTATCCCTTACCCTACGCCGTACCCTCACCCGTACCCTAACCGGTACCCTAAGACGTACCCTAACCCTAACCCTAACCCATACGCTACGCCGTACCCTCACCCGTACCCTAACCCATATTCTAAGCCGTACCCTAACCCTAACCCTAACCCTAACCCTAACCCATACCCTACGCCATACCATAACCCGTACCCTAACCCGTATCCTAAGCCGTATCCTAACCCTAACCAATACCCTACGCAGTACCCTCACCCGTACCCTCACCCGTACCCTAAGCCGTACCCTAACCCCAACCCTAACCCTAACTCTAACCCTAACCCCTACCCTAGGCCGTACCCTCACCCGTACCCTATCCCATACGCTAAGCCGTACCCTAACCCTAACACTAACACTAACCCTAACCCTAACCCTAACCCATACCCTACGCCGTACCCTCACCCGTAACCTAACCCGTACCCAAAGCCGTACCCTAACCCTAACCCTAACCTATACACTACGCCGTACCCTCGCCCGTACCCTAACCCGTACCCTAAGCCGTACCCTAACTCTAACCCTAACCCTAACCCTAACCCTTACCCATACCCTGCGCCGTACCCTAACCCATACAATAACCTGTATCCTAAGCCTTAACCTAACCCTAACCAATGACCTACACAGTACCCTCACCCGTACCCTAAGCCATACCCTAACCCTAACCCTAACACTAACCCTAACCCTAAACCCTACACTATGCCGTACCCTCACCCATACCCTATCCCATACCCTAAGCCGTACCCTAACCCTAACACTAACCCTAACCCTAACCCTAACCCTAAACTACCCTTGACTGCTTTTGCCTCCATTAGATTTCCTAAGCACTAGTGTTTTAAGGAACAGGTTAAAAAGAAAATCCTAATGTGATTTTTTTATAAGGTGTTTATTCTTTATCTTATCCTAGTAACGAAAATCTTCTCCATGGCTGGACCCTAAATAATATTCCTTTACGTGCTAAGTGGTATCTAGAGAGTGGGATAGGTTTAATAAATACCCTAATCCTAACGTGTACCCTAACCCTAACCCTAATGCGTACCCTAACCCTAACCCAAACCCTAACCCTAACACGTACGCTAATCCTCACCCGTACCCTAAACCAATCCCTAACCCTAAAACTAACCCTAACCCTAACCCTAACCCTAACCCATACGCTACGCCGTACCCTCACCCATACCGTAACCCGTATCCTAAGCCGTACCCTAACCCTAAACCTAACCCTAACCTCTACCCTACGCCGTACCCTCACCCGTACCCTAACCCGTACCCAAAGCCTTACCCTAACCCTAACCCTAACCCTCACCCATACCCAACGCCATAACCTAACCCATATCCTAACCCGTATCCTAAGCCGTACCCTAACCCTAACCAATAACCTACGCAGTACCCTCACCAGTACCCTCACCGGTATCCTAAGCCCTACCCTAACCCTAACCCTAACCCTAACCCTAAACTACCCTTTACTGCTTTTGCCTCCATTAGATTTCCTAAACACTAGTGTTTTAAGGAACAGGTTAAAAAGAAAACCTTATGTGATTTTTTTATAATGTGTTTATTCTTTATCTTATCCTAGTGACTAAAATCTTCTCCATGGCTGAACCCCAAATAATATTCCTTTACGTGCTAAGTGGTATCTAGAGAGTGGGATAGGTTTAATAAATACCCTAATCCTAAAGTGTACCCTAAACCTAACCCATACCCTAACCCTAACGCGTACCCTAACCCTAACCAAAACCCTAACCCGAACACGTATGCTAATCCTAACCCGTACCCTAAACCAAACCCTAACCCTAAAACTAACCCTAACCCTAACCCTAACCCTAACCCATAACCTACACCGTACCCTCACCCGTACCCTAACCCGTACCCTAAGCCGTACCCTCACCCGTACGCTAACCCGTATCCTAAGCCGTACCCTAACCCTAACACTAACCCTAAACTATACCCTACGCCGTAACCTCACCCGTACCCTAACCCGTACCCTAAGCCGTACCCTAACCCTAACCCTAACCCTAACCCTAACCCTAACCCTAACCCATACCGTACGCCATACCCTAACACGTACCCTAACCCGTATCCTAAGCCGTACCCTAACCCTAACCAATACCCTACGCAGTATCCTCACCCATAGCCTCACCCGTGCCCTAAGCCGTACCCTAACCCTAACCCTAACCCTAACCCTAAACCTAACACCTACCCTATGCCATACCCTCACCTGTACCCTATCCCATAACCTAAGCCATACCATAACCCTAACACTAACCCTAACCCTAACCCATAACCTACGCCGTACCCTCACCCGTACCCTAACCCGTATCCTAAGCCGTACCCTAACCCTAACCCTAACCCTAACCCATAACCTACGCCGTACCCTCACCCGTACCCTAACACGTACCCTAAGACGTACCGTAACCCTAACCCTAACACTAACCCTAAACCTAACCCACACTCTACGCAGTACCCTCACCCGTACCCTCACCCGTACCCTAAGCCATACCCTAACCATAACCCTAAGCCTAACCTTAACCCCTACCCTACGCCGTACCCTCACCCGTACCCTATCCCATACCCTAAGCCGTACCCTAACCCTAACACTAACCCTAACCCTAACCCTAACCCTAAACTACCCTTGATTGCTTTTGCCTCTATTAGATTTCCTAAGCACTAGTGTTTTAAGGAACAGGTTAAAAAGAAAATCCTAATGTGATTTTTTTATAATGTGTTTATTCTTTATCTTATCCTAGTGACTAAAATCTTCTCCATGGCTGGATCCCTAATAATATTCCTTTACGTGCTAAGTGGTATCTAGAGAGTGGGATAGGTTTAATAAATACCCTAATCCTAACGTGTACCCTAACCCTAACCCATACCCTAACCCTAACGCGTACCCTAACCCTAACCGAAAACCTAACCCTAACACGTACGCTAATCCTAACCCGTACCCTAAACCAATCCCTAACCCTAAAACTAACCCTAACCCTAACCCTAACCCTAAACCTTACCCTACGCCGTACCCTCACCCGTACCCTAACCCGTACCCTAAGACGTACCCTAACCCTAACCCTAACCCATACGCTACGCCGTACCCTCACCCGTACCCTAACCTGTATCCTAAGCCGTACCCTAACCCTAACCCTAACCCTAACCCTAACCCTAACACATACCCTACGCCATACCCTAACCCGTACCCTAACCCGTATCCTAAGCCGTATCCTAACCCTAACCAATACCCTACGCAGTACCCTCACCCGTACCCTCACCCGTACCCTAAGCCGTACCCTAACCCCAACCCTAACCCTAACTCTAACCCTAACCCCTACCCTACGCCGTACCCTCACCCGTACCCTATCCCATACGCTAAGCCGTACCCTAACCCTAACACTAACACTAACCCTAACCCTAACCCTAACCCATACCCTACGCCGTACCCTCACCCGTAACCTAACCCGTACCCAAAGCCGTACCCTAACACTAACCCTAACCTATACACTACGCCGTACCCTCACCCGTACCCTAACCCGTACCCTAAGCCGTACCCTAACTCTAACCCTAACCCTAACCCTAACCCTTACCCATACCCTGCGCCGTACCCTAACCCATACAATAACCTGTATCCTAAGCCTTAACCTAACCCTAACCAATGACCTACACAGTACCCTCACCCGTACCCTAAGCCATACCCTAACCCTAACCCTAACACTAACCCTAACCCTAAACCCTACCCTATGCCGTACCCTCAACCATACCCTATCCCATACCCTAAGCCGTACCCTAACCCTAACACTAACCCTAACCCTAACCCTAACCCTAAACTACCCTTGACTGCTTTTGCCTCCATTAGATTTCCTAAGCACTAGTGTTTTAAGGAACAGGTTAAAAAGAAAATCCTAATGTGATTTTTTTATAATGTTTTTATTCTTTATCTTATCCTAGTAACGAAAATCTTCTCCATGGCTGGACCCTAAATAATATTCCTTTACGTGCTAAGTGGTATCTAGAGAGTGGGATAGGTTTAATAAATACCCTAATCCTAACGTGTACCCTAACCCTAACCCTAATGCGTACCCTAACCCTAACCCAAACCCTAACCCTAACACGTACGCTAATCCTCACCCGTACCCTAAACCAATCCCTAACCCTAAAACTAACCCTAACCCTAACCCTAACCCTAACCCATACGCTACGCCGTACCCTCACCCATACCCTAACCCGTATCCTAAGCCGTACCCTAACCCTAAACCTAACCCTAACCTCTATCCTACGCCGTACCCTCACCCGTACCCTAACTCGTACCCAAAGCCTTACCCTAACCCTAACCCTAAGCCTCACCCATACCCAACGCCGTAACCTAACCCATATCCTAACCCGTATCCTAAGCCGTACCCTAACCCTAACCAATAACCTACGCAGTACCCTCACCAGTACCCTCACCGGTATCCTAAGCCCTCCCCTAACCCTAACCCTAACCCTAACCCTAAACTACCCTTTACTGCTTTTGCCTCCATTAGATTTCCTAAACACTAGTGTTTTAAGGAACAGGTTAAAAAGAAAACCTTATGTGATTTTTTTATAATGTGTTTATTCTTTATCTTATCCTAGTGACTAAAATCTTCTCCATGGCTGAACCCCAAATAATATTCCTTTACGTGCTAAGTGGTATCTAGAGAGTGGGATAGGTTTAATAAATACCCTAATCCTAAAGTGTACCCTAAACCTAACCCATACCCTAACCCTAACGCGTACCCTAACCCTAACCAAAACCCTAACCCGAACACGTATGCTAATCCTAACCCGTACCCTAAACCAATCCCTAACCCTAAAACTAACCCTAACCCTAACCCTAACCCTAACCCATAACCTACACCGTACCCTCACCCGTACCCTAACCCGTACCCTAAGCCGTACCCTAACCCTAACCCTAAAACATATGCTACGCCGTACCCTCACCCGTACACTAACCCGTATCCTAAGCCGTACCCTAACCCTAACCCTAACCCTAAACTATACCCTTCGCCGTAACCTCACCCGTACCCTAACCCGTACCCTAAGCCGTACCCTAACCCTAACCCTAACCCTAACCCTAACCCATACCGTACGCCATACCCTAACACGTACCCTAACCCGTATCCTAAGCCGTACCCTAACCCTAACCAATACCCTACGCAGTATCCTCACCCATAGCCTCACCCGTACCCTAAGCCGTACCCTAACCCTAACCCTAACCCTAACCCTAACCCTAACCCCTACCCTATGCCATACCCTCACCTGTACCCTATCCCATAACCTAAGCCGTACCATAACCCTAACACTAACCCTAACCCTAACCCATAACCTACGCCGTACCCTCACCCGTACCCTAACCCGTATCCTAAGCCGTACCCTAACCCTAACCCTAACCCTAACCCTAACGCATAACCTACGCCGTACCCTCACCCGTACCCTAACACATACCCTAAGACGTACCGTAACCCTAACCCTAACACTAACCCTAACCTTAACCCACACTCTACGCCGTACCCTAACCCGTACCCTAACACGTATCCTAAGCCGTACCCTAACCCTAACCAATACCCTACGCAGTACCCTCACCCGTACCCTCACCCGTACCCTAAGCCATACCCTAACCCTAACCCTAACCCTAACCCTAACCCCTACCCTACGCCGTACCCTCACCCATACCCTATCCCATACCCTAAGCCGTACCCTAACCCTAACACTAACCCTAACCCTAACCCTAACCCTAAACTACCCTTGATTGCTTTTGCCTGTATTAGATTTCCTAAACACTAGTGTTTTAAGGAACAGGTTAAAAAGAAAATCCTAATGTGATTTTTTTATAATGTGTTTATTCTTTATCTTATCCTAGTGACTAAAATCTTCTCCATGGCTGGATCCCTAATAATATTCCTTTACGTGCTAAGTGGTATCTAGAGAGTGGGATAGGTTTAATAAATACCCTAATCCTAACGTGTACCCTAACCCTAACCCATACCCTAACCCTAACGCGTACCCTAACCCTAACCGAAAACCTAACCCTAACACGTACGCTAATCCTAACCCGTACCCTAAACCAATCCCTAACCCTAAAACTAACCCTAACCCTAAACCTTACCCTACGCCGTACCCTCACCCGTACCCTAACCCGTACCCTAAGACGTACCCTAACCCTAACCCTAACCCATACGCTACGCCGTACCCTCACCCGTACCCTAACCCGTATCCTAAGCCGTACCCTAACCCTAACCCTAACCCTAACCCTAACACATACCCTACGCCATACCCTAACCCGTACCCTAACCCGTATCCTAAGCCGTATCCTAACCCTAACCAATACCCTACGCAGTACCCTCACCCATACCCTCACCCGTACCCTAAGCCGTACCCTAACCCCAACCCTAACCCTAACTCTAACCCTAACCCCTACCCTACGCCGTACCCTCACCCGTACCCTATCCCATACGCTAAGCCGTACCCTAACCCTAACACTAACACTAACCCTAACCCTAACCCTAACCCATACCCTACGCCGTACCCTCACCCGTAACCTAACCCGTACCCAAAGCCGTACCCTAACCCTAACCCTAACCTATACACTACGCCGTACCCTCACCCGTACCCTAACCCGTACCCTAAGCCGTACCCTAACTCTAACCCTAACCCTAACCCTAACCCTTACCCATACCCTGCGCCGTACCCTAAACCATACAATAACCTGTATCCTAAGCCTTAACCTAACCCTAACCAATGACCTACACAGTACCCTCACCCGTACCCTAAGTCATACCCTAACCCTAACCCTAACACTAACCCTAACCCTAAACCCTACCCTATGCCGTACCCTCACCCATACCCTATCCCATACCCTAAGCCGTACCCTAACCCTAACACTAACCCTAACCCTAACCCTAACCCTAAACTACCCTTGACTGCTTTTGCCTCCATTAGATTTCCTAAGCACTAGTGTTTTAAGGAACAGGTTAAAAAGAAAATCCTAATGTGATTTTTTTATAATGTGTTTATTCTTTATCTTATCCTAGTGACTAAAATCTTCTCCATGGCTGGACCCTAAATAATATTCCTTTACGTGCTAAGTGGTATCTAGAGAGTGGGATAGGTTTAATAAATACCCTAATCCTAACGTGTACCCTAACCCTAACCCAAACCCTAACCCTAACACGTACGCTAATCCTCACCCGTACCCTAAACCAATCCCTAACCCTAAAACTAACCCTAACCCTAACCCTAACCCTAACCCATACGCTACGCCGTACCCTCACCCATACCCTAACCCGTATCCTAAGCCGTACCCTAACCCTAAACCTAACCCTAACCTCTACCCTACGCCGTACCCTCACCCGTACCCTAACCCGTACCCAAAGCCTTACCCTAACCCTAACCCTAACCCTCACCCATACCCAACGCCGTAACCTAACCCATATCCTAACCCGTATCCTAAGCCGTACCCTAACCCTAACCAATAACCTACGCAGTACCCTCACCAGTACCCTCACCGGTATCCTAAGCCCTACCCTAACCCTAACCCTAACCCTAACCCTAAACTACCCTTTACTGCTTTTGCCTCCATTAGATTTCCTAAACACTAGTGTTTTAAGGAACAGGTTAAAAAGAAAACCTTATGTGATTTTTTTATAATGTGTTTATTCTTTATCTTATCCTAGTGACTAAAATCTTCTCCATGGCTGAACCCCAAATAATATTCCTTTACGTGCTAAGTGGTATCTAGAGAGTGGGATAGGTTTAATAAATACCCTAATCCTAAAGTGTACCCTAAACCTAACCCATACCCTAACCCTAACGCGTACCCTAACCCTAACCAAAACCCTAACCCGAACACGTATGCTAATCCTAACCCGTACCCTAAACCAATCCATAACCCTAAAACTAACCCTAACCCTAACCCTAACCCTAACCCATAACCTACACCGTACCCTCACCCGTACCCTAACCCGTACCCTAAGCCGTACCCTAACACTAACCCTAAACCATATGCTACGCCGTACCCTCACCCGTACCCTAACCCGTATCCTAAGCCGTACCCTAACCCTAACACTAACCCTAAACTATACCCTACGCCGTAACCTCACCCGTACCCTAACCCGTACCCTAAGCCGTACCCTAACCCTAACCCTAACCCTAACCCTAACCCATACCGTACGCCATACCCTAACACGTACCCTAACCCGTATCCTAAGCCGTACCCTAACCCTAACCAATACCCTACGCAGTATCCTCACCCATAGCCTCACCCGTGACCTAAGCCGTACCCTAACCCTAATCCTAACCCTAAACCTAACCCTAACACCTACCCTATGCCATACCCTCACCTGTACCCTATCCCATAACCTAAGCCGTACCATAACCCTAACACTAACCCTAACCCTAACCCATAACCTACGCCGTACCCTCACCCGTACCCTAACCCGTATCCTAAGCCGTACCCTAACCCTAACCCTAACCCTAACCCTAACCCATAACCTACGCCGTACCCTCACCCGTACCCTAACACGTACCCTAAGAAGTACCGTAACCCTAACCCTAACACTAACCCTAACCCTAACCCACACTCTACGCCGTACCCTAAACCGTACCCTAACACGTATCCTAAGCCGTACCCTAACCCTAAGCAATACCCTACGCAGTACCCTCACCCGTACCCTCACCCGTACCCTAAGCCATACCCTAACCATAGCCCTAAGCCTAACCCTAACCCCTACCCTACGCCGTACCCTCACCCGTACCCTATCCCATACCCTAAGCCGTACCCTAACCCTAACACTAACCCTAACCCTAACCCTAACCCTAAACTACCCTTGATTGCTTTTGCCTCTATTAGATTTCCTAAGCACTAGTGTTTTAAGGAACAGGTTAAAAAGAAAATCCTAATGTGATTTTTTTATAATGTGTTTATTCTTTATCTTATCCTAGTGACTAAAATCTTCTCCATGGCTGGATCCCTAATAATATTCCTTTACGTGCTAAGTGGTATCTAGAGAGTGGGATAGGTTTAATAAATACCCTAATCCTAACGTGTACCCTAACCCTAACCCATACCCTAACCCTAACGCGTACCCTAACCCTAACCGAAAACCTAACCCTAACACGTACGCTAATCCTAACCCGTACCCTAAACCAATCCCTAACCCTAAAACTAACCCTAACCCTAACCCTAACCCTAAAACTTACCCTACGCCGTACCCTCACCCGTACCCTAACCCGTACCCTAAGACGTACCCTAACCCTAACCCTAACCCATACGCTACGCCGTACCCTCACCCGTATCCTAACCCGTATCCTAAGCCGTACGCTAACCCTAACCCTAACCCTAACCCTAACCCTAACCCATACCCTATGCCATACCCTAACCCGTACCCTAACCCGTATCCTAAGCCGTATCCTAACCCTAACCAATACCCTACGCAGTACCCTCACCCGTACCCTCACCCGTACCCTAAGCCGTACCCTAACCCCAACCCTAACTCTAACCCTAACCCCTACCCTACGCCGTACCCTCACCCGTACCCTATCCCATACGCTAAGCCGTACCCTAACCCTAACACTAACACTAACCCTAACCCTAACCCTAACCCATACCCTACGCCGTACCCTCACCCGTAACCTAACCCGTACCCAAAGCCGTACCCTAACAGTAACCCTAACCTATACACTACGCCGTACCCTCACCCGTACCCTAACCCGTACCCTAAGCCGTACCCTAACTCTAAACCTAACCCTAACCCTAACCCTTACCCATACCCTGCGCCGTACCCTAACCCATACAATAACCTGTATCCTAAGCCTTAACCTAACCCTAACCAATGACCTACACAGTACCCTCACCCGTACCCTAAGCCATACCCTAACCCTAACCTTAACACTAACCCTAACCCTAAACCCTACCCTATGCCGTACCCTCACCCATACCCTATCCCATACCCTAAGCCGTACCCTAACCCTAACACTAACCCTAACCCTAACCCTAACCCTAAACTACCCTTGACTGCTTTTGCCTCCATTAGATTTCCTAAGCACTAGTGTTTTAAGGAACAGGTTAAAAAGAAAATCCTAATGTGATTTTTTATAATGTGTTTATTCTTTATCTTATCCTAGTAACGAAAATCTTCTCCATGGCTGGACCCTAAATAATATTCCTTTACGTGCTAAGTGGTATCTAGAGAGTGGGATAGGTTTAATAAATACCCTAATCCTAACGTGTACCCTAACCCTAACCCTAATGCGTACCTTAACCCTAACCCAAACCCTAACCCTAACACGTACGCTAATCCTCACCCGTACCCTAAACCAATCCCTAACCCTAAAACTAACCCTAACCCTAACCCTAACCCTAACCCATACGCTACGCAGTACCCTCACCCATACCCTAACCCGTATCCTAAGCCGTACCCTAACCCTAAACCTAACCCTAACCTCTACCCTACGCCGTACCCTCACCCGTACCCTAACCCGTACCCAAAGCCTTACCCTAACCCTAACCCTAACCCTCACCCATACCCAACGCCGTAACCTAACCCATATCCTAACCCGTATCCTAAGCCGTACCCTAACCCTAACCAATAACCTACGCAGTACCCTCACCAGTTCCCTCACCGGTATCCTAAGCCCTCCCCTAACCCTAACCCTAACCCTAACCCTAAACTACCCTTTACTGCTTTTGCCTCCATTAGATTTCCTAAACACTAGTGTTTTAAGGAACAGGTTAAAAAGAAAACCTTATGTGATTTTTTTATAATGTGTTTATTCTTTATCTTATCCTAGTGACTAAAATCTTCTCCATGGCTGAACCCCAAATAATATTCCTTTACGTGCTAAGTGGTATCTAGAGAGTGGGATAGGTTTAATAAATACCCTAATCCTAAAGTGTACCCTAAACCTAACCCATACCCTAACCCTAACGCGTACCCTAACCCTAACCAAAACCCTAACCCGAACACGTATGCTAATCCTAACCCGTACCCTAAACCAATCCCTAACCCTAAAACTAACCCTAACCCTAACCCTAACCCTAACCCATAACCTACACCGTACCCTCACCCGTACCCTAACCCGTACCCTAAGCCGTACCCTAACCCTAACCCTAAAACATATGCTACGCCGTACCCTCACCCGTACCCTAACCCGTACCCTAAGCCGTACCCTAACCCTAACCCTAACCCTAACCCTAACCCTAACCCACATCGTACGCCATACCCTAACACGTACCCTAACCCGTATCCTAAGCCGTACCCTAACCCTAACCAATACCCTACGCAGTATCCTCACCCATAGCCTCACCCGTACCCTAAGCCGTACCCTAACCCTAACCCTAACCCTAACCCTAACCCTAACCCCTACCCTATGCCATACCCTCACCTGTACCCTATCCCATAACCTAAGTCGTACCATAACCCTAACACTAACCCTAACCCTAACCCATAACCAACGCCGTACCCTCACCCGTACCCTAACCCGTATCCTAAGCCGTACCCTAACCCTAACCCTAACCCTAACCCTAACCCATAACCTACGCCGTACCCTCACCCGTACCCTAACACGTACCCTAAGAAGTACCGTAACCCTAACCCTAACACTAACCCTAACCCTAACCCACACTCTACGCCGTACCCTAATCCGTACCCTAACACGTATCCTAAGCCGTACCCTAACCCTAAGCAATACCCTACGCAGTACCCTCACCCGTACCCTCACCCGTACCCTAAGCCATACCCTAACCATAACCCTAAGCCTAACCCTAACACCTACCCTACGCCGTACCCTCACCCGTACCCTATCCCATACCCTAAGCCGTACCCTAACCCTAACACTAACCCTAACCCTAACCCTAACCCTAAACTACCCTTGATTGCTTTTGCCTCTATTAGATTTCCTAAGCACTAGTGTTTTAAGGAACAGGTTAAAAAGAAAATCCTAATGTGATTTTTTTATAATGTGTTTATTCTTTATCTTATCCTAGTGACTAAAATCTTCTCCATGGCTGGATCCCTAATAATATTCCTTTACGTGCTAAGTGGTATCTAGAGAGTGGGATAGGTTTAATAAATACCCTAATCCTAACGTGTACCCTAACTCTAACCCATACCCTAACCCTAACGCGTACCCTAACCCTAACCGAAAACCTAACCCTAACACGTACGCTAATCCTAACCCGTACCCTAAACCAATCCCTAACCCTAAAACTAACCCTAACCCTAACCCTAACCCTAAACCTTACCCTACGCCGTAACCTCACCCGTACCCTAACCCGTACCCTAAGCCGTACCCTAACCCTAACCCTAACCCTAACCCTAACCCTAACCCTAACCCATACCGTACGCCATACCCTAACACGTACCCTAACCCGTATCCTAAGCTTTACCCTAACCCTAACCAATACCCTACGCAGTATCCTCACCCATAGCCTCACCCGTACCCTAAGCCGTACCCTAACCCTAACCCTAACCCTAACCCTAACCCTAACCCCTACCCTATGCCATACCCTCACCTGTACCCTATCCCATAACCTAAGCCGTACCATAACCCTAACACTAACCCTAACCCTAACCCATAACCTACGCCGTACCCTCACCCGTACCCTAACCCGTATCCTAAGCCGTACCCTAACCCTAACCCTAACCCTAACCCTAACCCATAACCTACGCCGTACCCTCACCCCTACCCTAACACATACCCTAAGACGTACCGTAACCCTAACCCTAACACTAACCCTAACCTTAACCCACACTCTACGCCGTACCCTAACCCGTACCCTAACACGTATCCTAAGCCGTACCCTAACCCTAACCAATACCCTATGCAGTACCCTCACCCGTACCCTCACCCGTACCCTAAGCCATACCCTAACCCTAACCCTAACCCTAACCCTAACCCCTACCCTACGCCGTACCCTCACCCGTACCCTATCCCATACCCTAAGCCGTACCCTAACCCTAACACTAACCCTAACCCTAACCCTAACCCTAAACTACCCTTGATTGCTTTTGCCTGTATTAGATTTCCTAAACACTAGTGTTTTAAGGAACAGGTTAAAAAGAAAATCCTAATGTGATTTTTTTATAATGTGTTTATTCTTTATCTTATCCTAGTGACTAAAATCTTCTCCATGGCTGGATCCCTAATAATATTCCTTTACGTGCTAAGTGGTATCTAGAGAGTGGGATAGGTTTAATAAATACCCTAATCCTAACGTGTACCCTAACCCTAACCCATACCCTAACCCTAACGCATAACCTAACCCTAACCGAAAACCTAACCCTAACACGTACGCTAATCCTAACCCGTACCCTAAACCAATCCCTAACCCTAAAACTAACCCTAACCCTAACCCTAACCCTAAACCTTACCCTACGCCGTACCCTCACCCGTACCCTAACCCGTACCCTAAGACGTACCCTAACCCTAACCCTAACCCATACGCTACGCCGTACCCTCACCCGTACCCTAACCCGTATCCTAAGCCGTACCCTAACCCTAACCCTAACCCTAACCCTAACCCTAACCCATACCCTACGCCATACCCTAACCCGTACCCTAACCCGTATCCTAAGCCGTATCCTAACCCTAACCAATACCCTACGCAGTACCCTCACCCGTACCCTCACCCGTACCCTAAGCCGTACCCTAACCCCAACCCTAACCCTAACTCTAACCCTAACCCCTACCCTACGCCGTACCCTCACCCGTACCCTATCCCATACGCTAAGCCGTACCCTAACCCTAACACTAACACTAACCCTAACCCTAACCCTAACCCATACCCTACGCCGTACCCTCACCCGTAACCAAACCCGTACCCAAAGCCGTACCCTAACCCTAACCCTAACCTATACACTACGCCGTACCCTCACCCGTACCCTAACCCGTACCCTAAGCCGTACCCTAACTCTAACCCTAACCCTAACCCTAACCCTTACCCATACCCTGCGCCGTACCCTAACCCATACAATAACCTGTATCCTAAGCCTTAACCTAACCCTAACCAATGACCTACACAGTACCCTCACCCGTACCCTAAGCCATACCCTAACCCTAACCCTAACACTAACCCTAACCCTAAACCCTACCCTATGCCGTACCCTCACCCATACCCTATCCCATACCCTAAGCCGTACCCTAACCCTAACACTAACCCTAACCCTAACCCTAACCCTAAACTACCCTTGACTGCTTTTGCCTCCATTAGATTTCCTAAGCACTAGTGTTTTAAGGAACAGGTTAAAAAGAAAATCCTAATGTGATTTTTTTATAATGTGTTTATTCTTTCTTTTATCCTAGTAACGAAAATCTTCTCCATGGCTGGACCCTAAATAATATTCCTTTACGTGCTAAGTGGTATCTAGAGAGTGGGATAGGTTTAATAAATACCCTAATCCTAACGTGTACCCTAACCCTAACCCTAATGCGTACCCTAACCCTAACCCAAACCCTAACCCTAACACGTACGCTAATCCTCACCCGTACCCTAAACCAATCCCTAACCCTAAAACTAACCCTAACCCTAACCCTAACCCTAACCCATACGCTACGCAGTACCCGCACCCATACCCTAACCCGTATCCTAAGCCGTACCCTAACCCTAAACCTAACCCTAACCTCTACCCTACGCCGTACCCTCACCCGTACCCTAACCCGTACCCAAAGCCTTACCCTAACCCTAACCCTAACCCTCACCCATACCCAACGCCGTAACCTAACCCATATCCTAACCCGTATCCTAAGCCGTACCCTAACCCTAACCAATAACCTACGCAGTACCCTCACCAGTACCCTCACCGGTATCCTAAGCCCTCCCCTAACCCTAACCCTAACCCTAACCCTAAACTACCCTTTACTGCTTTTGCCTCCATTAGATTTCCTAAACACTAGTGTTTTAAGGAACAGGTTAAAAAGAAAACCTTATGTGATTTTTTTATAATGTGTTTATTCTTTATCTTATCCTAGTGACTAAAATCTTCTCCATGGCTGAACCCCAAATAATATTCCTTTACGTGCTAAGTGGTATCTAGAGAGTGGGATAGGTTTAATAAATACCCTAATCCTAAAGTGTACCCTAAACCTAACCCATACCCTAACCCTAACGCGTACCCTAACCCTAACCAAAACCCTAACCCGAACACGTATGCTAATCCTAACCCGTACCCTAAACCAATCCCTAACCCTAAAACTAACCCTAACCCTAACCCTAACCCTAACCCATAACCTACACCGTACCGTCACCCGTACCCTAACCCGTACCCTAAGCCGTACCCTAACCCTAACCCTAAAACATATGCTACGCCGTACCCTCACCCGTACCCTAACCCGTACCCTAAGGCGTACCCTAACCCTAACCCTAACCCTAACCCTAACCCTAACCCACATCGTACGCCATACCCTAACACGTACCCTAACCCGTATCCTAAGCCGTACCCTAACCCTAACCAATACCCTACGCAGTATCCTCACCCATAGCCTCACCCGTACCCTAAGCCGTACCCTAACCCTAACCCTAACCCTAACCCTAACCCTAACCCCTACCCTATGCCATACCCTCACCTGTACCCTATCCCATAACCTAAGCCGTACCATAACCCTAACACTAACCCTAACCCTAACCCATAACCAACGCCGTACCCTCACCCGTACCCTAACCCGTATCCTAAGCCGTACCCTAACCCTAACCCTAACCCTAACCCTAACCCAT
Source organism: Eubalaena glacialis (assembly GCF_028564815.1). Lineage (NCBI taxonomy): Eukaryota > Metazoa > Chordata > Mammalia > Artiodactyla > Balaenidae > Eubalaena > Eubalaena glacialis. Next base: position 237,842 of record NW_026871257.1, read on the forward strand.
AACCTACGCCGTACCCTCACCCGTACCCTAACACGTACCCTAAGAAGTACCGTAACCCTAAACCTAACACTAACCCTAACCCTAACCCACACTCTACGCCGTACCCTAATCCGTACCCTAACACGTATCCTAAGCCGTACCCTAACCCTAAGCAATACCCTACGCAGTACCCTCACCCGTACCCTCACCCGTACCCTAAGCCATACCCTAACCATAACCCTAAGCCTAACCCTAACACCTACCCTACGCCGTACCCTCACCCGTACCCTATCCCATACCCTAAGCCGTACCCTAACCCTAACACTAACCCTAACCCTAACCCTAACCCTAAACTACCCTTGATTGCTTTTGCCTCTATTAGATTTCCTAAGCACTAGTGTTTTAAGGAACAGGTTAAAAAGAAAATCCTAATGTGATTTTTTTATAATGTGTTTATTCTTTATCTTATCCTAGTGACTAAAATCTTCTCCATGGCTGGATCCCTAATAATATTCCTTTACGTGCTAAGTGGTATCTAGAGAGTGGGATAGGTTTAATAAATACCCTAATCCTAACGTGTACCCTAACTCTAACCCATACCCTAACCCTAACGCGTACCCTAACCCTAACCGAAAACCTAACCCTAGCACGTACGCTAATCCTAACCCGTACCCTAAACCAATCCCTAACCCTAAAACTAACCCTAACCCTAACCCTAACCCTAAACCTTACCCTACGCCGTAACCTCACCCGTACCCTAACCCGTACCCTAAGCCGTACCCTAACCCTAACCCTAACCCTAACCCTAACCCTAACCCTAACCCATACCGTACGCCATACCCTAACACGTACCCTAACCCGTATCCTAAGCTTTACCCTAACCCTAACCAATACCCTACGCAGTATCCTCACCCATAGCCTCACCCGTACCCTAAGCCGTACCCTAACCCTAACCCTAACCCTAACCCTAACCCTAACCCCTACCCTATGCCATACCCTCACCTGTACCCTATCCCATTACCTAAGCCGTACCATAACCCTAACACTAACCCTAACCCTAACCCATAACCTACGCCGTACCCTCACCCGTACCCTAACCCGTATCCTAAGCCGTACCCTAACCCTAACCCTAACCCTAACCCTAACCCATAACCTACGCCGTACCCTCACCCCTACCCTAACACATACCCTAAGACGTACCGTAACCCTAACCCTAACACTAACCCTAACCTTAACCCACACTCTACGCCGTACCCTAACCCGTACCCTAACACGTATCCTAAGCCGTACCCTAACCCTAACCAATACCCTATGCAGTACCCTCACCCGTACCCTCACCCGTACCCTAAGCCATACCCTAACCCTAACCCTAACCCTAACCCTAACCCCTACCCTACGCCGTACCCTCACCCGTACCCTATCCCATACCCTAAGCCGTACCCTAACCCTAACACTAACCCTAACCCTAACCGTAACCCTAAACTACCCTTGATTGCTTTTGCCTGTATTAGATTTCCTAAACACTAGTGTTTTAAGGAACAGGTTAAAAAGAAAATCCTAATGTGATTTTTTTATAATGTGTTTATTCTTTATCTTATCCTAGTGACTAAAATCTTCTCCATGGCTGGATCCCTAATAATATTCCTTTACGTGCTAAGTGGTATCTAGAGAGTGGGATAGGTTTAATAAATACCCTAATCCTAACGTGTACCCTAACCCTAACCCATACCCTAACCCTAACGCATAACCTAACCCTAACCGAAAACCTAACCCTAACACGTACGCTAATCCTAACACGTACCCTAAACCAATCCCTAACCCTAAAACTAACCCTAACCCTAACCCTAACCCTAAACCTTACCCTACGCCGTACCCTCACCCGTACCCTAACCCGTACCCTAAGACGTACCCTAACCCTAACCCTAACCCATACGCTACGCCGTACCCTCACCCGTACCCTAACCCGTATCCTAAGCCGTACCCTAACCCTAACCCTAACCCTAACCCTAACCCTAACCCATACCCTACGCCATACCCTAACCCGTACCCTAACCCGTATCCTAAGCCGTATCCTAACCCTAACCAATACCCTACGCAGTACCCTCACCCGTACCCTCACCCGTACCCTAAGCCGTACCCTAACCCCAACCCTAACCCTAACTCTAACCCTAACCCCTACCCTACGCCGTACCCTCACCCGTACCCTATCCCATACGCTAAGCCGTACCCTAACCCTAACACTAACACTAACCCTAACCCTAACCCTAACCCATACCCTACGCCGTACCCTCACCCGTAACCAAACCCGTACCCAAAGCCGTACCCTAACCCTAACCCTAACCTATACACTACGCCGTACCCTCACCCGTACCCTAACCCGTACCCTAAGCCGTACCCTAACTCTAACCCTAACCCTAACCCTAACCCTTACCCATACCCTGCGCCGTACCCTAACCCATACAATAACCTGTATCCTAAGCCTTAACCTAACCCTAACCAATGACCTACACAGTACCCTCACCCGTACCCTAAGCCATACCCTAACCCTAACCCTAACACTAACCCTAACCCTAAACCCTACCCTATGCCGTACCCTCACCCATACCCTATCCCATACCCTAAGCCGTACCCTAACCCTAACACTAACCCTAACCCTAACCCTAACCCTAAACTACCCTTGACTGCTTTTGCCTCCATTAGATTTCCTAAGCACTAGTGTTTTAAGGAACAGGTTAAAAAGAAAATCCTAATGTGATTTTTTTATAATGTGTTTATTCTTTCTTTTATCCTAGTAACGAAAATCTTCTCCATGGCTGGACCCTAAATAATATTCCTTTACGTGCTAAGTGGTATCTAGAGAGTGGGATAGGTTTAATAAATACCCTAATCCTAACGTGTACCCTAACCCTAACCCTAATGCGTACCCTAAACCTAACCCAAACCCTAACCCTAACACGTACGCTAATCCTCACCCGTACCCTAAACCAATCCCTAACCCTAAAACTAACCCTAACCCTAACCCTAACCCTAACCCATACGCTACGCAGTACCCTCACCCATACCCTAACCCGTATCCTAAGCCGTACCCTAACCCTAACCAATACCCTACACAGTACCCTCACCCGTACCCTCACCCGTAACCTAAGCCATACCCTAACCCTAACCCTAACCCTAACCCTAACCCCTACCCTACGCCGTACCCTCAGCCGTACCCTATCCCATACCCTAAGCCGTACCCTAACCCTAACACTAACCCTAACCCTAACCCTAACCCTAAACTACCCTTGATTGCTTTTGCCTGTATTAGATTTCCTAAACACTAGTGTTTTAAGGAACAGGTTAAAAAGAAAATCCTAATGTGATTTTTTTATAATGTGTTTATTCTTTATCTTATCCTAGTGACTAAAATCTTCTCCATGGCTGGATCACTAATAATATTCCTTTACGTGCAAAGTGGTATCTAGAGAGTGGGATAGGTTTAATAAATACCCTAATCCTAACGTGTACCCTAACCCTAACCCATACCCTAACCCTAACGCGTACCCTAACCCTAACCCAAAACCTAACCCTAACACGTACGCTAATCCTAACCCGTACCCTAAACGAATCCCTAAACCTAAAACTAACCCTAACCCTAACCCTAACCCTAACCCTTACCCTACGCCGTACCCTCACCCGTACCCTAACCCGTACCCTAAGCCGTACCCTAACCCTAACCCTAACCCTAACCCTAACCCTAACCCATACCCTACGCCATACCCTATCCCGTACCCTAACCCGTATCCTAAGCCGTATCCTAACCCTAACAAATACCCTACGCAGTACCCTCACACGTACCCTCACCCGTATCCTAAGCCGGACCCTAAACCTAACCAATACCCTACGCAGTATCCTCACCCATACCCTCACCCGTACCCTAAGCCGTACCCTAACCCTAACCCTAACCCTAAACCTAACCCTAACACCTACCCTATGCCATACCCTCACCTGTACCCTATCCCATAACCTAAGCCGTACCCTAACCCTAACCCTAACCCTAACACTAACCCATAACATACGCCGTACCCTCACCCGTACCCTAACCCGTATCCTAAGCCGTACCCTAACCCTAACCCTAACCCTAACCCTAAAGCATAACATACGCCGTACCCTCACCCGTACCCTAACACGTACCCTATGACGTACCCTAACCCTAACCCTAACACTAACCCTAACCCTAACCCAAACTCTACGCCGTACCCTAACCCGTACCCTAACACCTACCCTAAGCCATACCCTAACCATAAACCTAACCCTAACCCTAACCCCTACCCTACGCCGTACCCTCACCCGTACCCTATCCCATACCCTAAGCCGTACCCTAACCCTAACACTAACCCTAACCCTAACCCTAACCCTAAACTACCCTTGATGGCTTTTGCCTCTATTAGATTTCCTAAGCACTAGTGTTTTAAGGAACAGGTTAAAAAGAAAATCCCAATGTGATTTTTTTTAATGTGTTTATTCTTTATCTTATCCTAGTGACTAAAATCTTCTCCATGGCTGGATCCCTAATAATATTCCTTTACGTGCTAAGTGGTATCTAGAGAGTGGGATAGGTTTAATAAATACCCTAATCCTAACGTGTACCCTAACCCTAACCCATACCCTAACCCTAACGCGTACCCTAACCCTGTACCAAAACCTAACCCTAACACGTACGCTAATCCTAACCCGTACCCTAAACCAATCCCCAACCCTAAAACTAACCCTAACCCTAACCCTAACCCTAACCCTTACCCTATGCCGTACCCTCACCCGTACCCTAACCCGTACCCTAAGACGTACCCTAACCCTAACCCTAACCCATATGCTACGCCGTACCCTCACCCGTACCCTAACCCGTATCCTAAGACGTACCCTAACCCTAACCCTAACCCTAACCCTAAGCCTAACCCATACCCTACGCCATACCCTAACCCATACCCTAACCCGTATCCTAAGCCATATCCTAACCCTAACCAATACCCTACGCAGTACCCTCACCCGTACCCTCACCCGTACCCTAAGCCGTACCCTAACCCCAACCCTAACCCTAACTCTAACCCTAACCCCTACCCTACGCCGTACCCTCACCCGTACCCTATCCCATACGCTAAGCCGTACCCTAAGCCATACCCTAACCCTAACCCTAACCCTAACCCTAACCCCTACCCTACGCCGTACCCTCACCCGTACCCTATCCCATACCCTAAGCCGTACCCTAACCCTAACACTAACCCTAACCCTAACCGTAACCCTAAACTACCCTTGATTGCTTTTGCCTGTATTAGATTTCCTAAACACTAGTGTTTTAAGGAACAGGTTAAAAAGAAAATCCTAATGTGATTTTTTTATAATGTGTTTATTCTTTATCTTATCCTAGTGACTAAAATCTTCTCCATGGCTGGATCCCTAATAATATTCCTTTACGTGCTAAGTGGTATCTAGAGAGTGGGATAGGTTTAATAAATACCCTAATCCTAACGTGTACCCTAACCCTAACCCATACCCTAACCCTAACGCATAACCTAACCCTAACCGAAAACCTAACCCTAACACGTACGCTAATCCTAACACGTACCCTAAACCAATCCCTAACCCTAAAACTAACCCTAACCCTAACCCTAACCCTAAACCTTACCCTACGCCGTACCCTCACCCGTACCCTAACCCGTACCCTAAGACGTACCCTAACCCTAACCCTAACCCATACGCTACGCCGTACCCTCACCCGTACCCTAACCCGTATCCTAAGCCGTACCCTAACCCTAACCCTAACCCTAACCCTAACCCTAACCCATACCCTACGCCATACCCTAACCCGTACCCTAACCCGTATCCTAAGCCGTATCCTAACCCTAACCAATACCCTACGCAGTACCCTCACCCGTACCCTCACCCGTACCCTAAGCCGTACCCTAACCCCAACCCTAACCCTAACTCTAACCCTAACCCCTACCCTACGCCGTACCCTCACCCGTACCCTATCCCATACGCTAAGCCGTACCCTAACCCTAACACTAACACTAACCCTAACCCTAACCCTAACCCATACCCTACGCCGTACCCTCACCCGTAACCAAACCCGTACCCAAAGCCGTACCCTAACCCTAACCCTAACCTATACACTACGCCGTACCCTCACCCGTACCCTAACCCGTACCCTAAGCCGTACCCTAACTCTAACCCTAACCCTAACCCTAACCCTTACCCATACCCTGCGCCGTACCCTAACCCATACAATAACCTGTATCCTAAGCCTTAACCTAACCCTAACCAATGACCTACACAGTACCCTCACCCGTACCCTAAGCCATACCCTAACCCTAACCCTAACACTAACCCTAACCCTAAACCCTACCCTATGCCGTACCCTCACCCATACCCTATCCCATACCCTAAGCCGTACCCTAACCCTAACACTAACCCTAACCCTAACCCTAACCCTAAACTACCCTTGACTGCTTTTGCCTCCATTAGATTTCCTAAGCACTAGTGTTTTAAGGAACAGGTTAAAAAGAAAATCCTAATGTGATTTTTTTATAATGTGTTTATTCTTTCTTTTATCCTAGTAACGAAAATCTTCTCCATGGCTGGACCCTAAATAATATTCCTTTACGTGCTAAGTGGTATCTAGAGAGTGGGATAGGTTTAATAAATACCCTAATCCTAACGTGTACCCTAACCCTAACCCTAATGCGTACCCTAAACCTAACCCAAACCCTAACCCTAACACGTACGCTAATCCTCACCCGTACCCTAAACCAATCCCTAACCCTAAAACTAACCCTAACCCTAACCCTAACCCTAACCCATACGCTACGCAGTACCCTCACCCATACCCTAACCCGTATCCTAAGCCGTACCCTAACCCTAACCAATACCCTACACAGTACCCTCACCCGTACCCTCACCCGTAACCTAAGCCATACCCTAACCCTAACCCTAACCCTAACCCTAACCCCTACCCTACGCCGTACCCTCAGCCGTACCCTATCCCATACCCTAAGCCGTACCCTAACCCTAACACTAACCCTAACCCTAACCCTAACCCTAAACTACCCTTGATTGCTTTTGCCTGTATTAGATTTCCTAAACACTAGTGTTTTAAGGAACAGGTTAAAAAGAAAATCCTAATGTGATTTTTTTATAATGTGTTTATTCTTTATCTTATCCTAGTGACTAAAATCTTCTCCATGGCTGGATCACTAATAATATTCCTTTACGTGCAAAGTGGTATCTAGAGAGTGGGATAGGTTTAATAAATACCCTAATCCTAACGTGTACCCTAACCCTAACCCATACCCTAACCCTAACGCGTACCCTAACCCTAACCCAAAACCTAACCCTAACACGTACGCTAATCCTAACCCGTACCCTAAACGAATCCCTAAACCTAAAACTAACCCTAACCCTAACCCTAACCCTAACCCTTACCCTACGCCGTACCCTCACCCGTACCCTAACCCGTACCCTAAGCCGTACCCTAACCCTAACCCTAACCCTAACCCTAACCCTAACCCATACCCTACGCCATACCCTATCCCGTACCCTAACCCGTACCCTAAGCCGTACCCTAACCCTAACCCTAACCCTAAACCTAACCCTAACACCTACCCTATGCCATACCCTCACCTGTACCCTATCCCATAACCTAAGCCGTACCCTAACCCTAACCCTAACCCTAACACTAACCCATAACATACGCCGTACCCTCACCCGTACCCTAACCCGTATCCTAAGCCGTACCCTAACCCTAACCCTAACCCTAACCCTAAAGCATAACATACGCCGTACCCTCACCCGTACCCTAACACGTACCCTATGACGTACCCTAACCCTAACCCTAACACTAACCCTAACCCTAACCCAAACTCTACGCCGTACCCTAACCCGTACCCTAACACCTACCCTAAGCCATACCCTAACCATAAACCTAACCCTAACCCTAACCCCTACCCTACGCCGTACCCTCACCCGTACCCTATCCCATACCCTAAGCCGTACCCTAACCCTAACACTAACCCTAACCCTAACCCTAACCCTAAACTACCCTTGATGGCTTTTGCCTCTATTAGATTTCCTAAGCACTAGTGTTTTAAGGAACAGGTTAAAAAGAAAATCCCAATGTGATTTTTTTTAATGTGTTTATTCTTTATCTTATCCTAGTGACTAAAATCTTCTCCATGGCTGGATCCCTAATAATATTCCTTTACGTGCTAAGTGGTATCTAGAGAGTGGGATAGGTTTAATAAATACCCTAATCCTAACGTGTACCCTAACCCTAACCCATACCCTAACCCTAACGCGTACCCTAACCCTGTACCAAAACCTAACCCTAACACGTACGCTAATCCTAACCCGTACCCTAAACCAATCCCCAACCCTAAAACTAACCCTAACCCTAACCCTAACCCTAACCCTTACCCTATGCCGTACCCTCACCCGTACCCTAACCCGTACCCTAAGACGTACCCTAACCCTAACCCTAACCCATATGCTACGCCGTACCCTCACCCGTACCCTAACCCGTATCCTAAGACGTACCCTAACCCTAACCCTAACCCTAACCCTAAGCCTAACCCATACCCTACGCCATACCCTAACCCATACCCTAACCCGTATCCTAAGCCATATCCTAACCCTAACCAATACCCTACGCAGTACCCTCACCCGTACCCTCACCCGTACCCTAAGCCGTACCCTAACCCCAACCCTAACCCTAACTCTAACCCTAACCCCTACCCTACGCCGTACCCTCACCCGTACCCTATCCCATACGCTAAGCCGTACCCTAACCCTAACACTAACATTAACCCTAACCCTAACCCTAACCCATACCTTACGCCGTACCCTCACCCGTAACCTAACCCGTACCCTAAGCCGTACCCTAACCCTAACCCTAACCTATACACTACGCCGTACCCTCACCCGTACCCTAACCCGTACCCTAAGCCGTACCCTAACTCTAACCCTAACCCTAACCCTAACCCTTACCCATACCCTGCGCCGTACCCTAACCCATACAATAACCTGTATCCTAAGCCTTAACCTAACCCTAACCAATGACCTACACAGTACCCTCACCCGTACCCTAAGCCATACCCTAACCCTAACCCTAACACTAACCCTAACCCTAAACCCTACCCTATGCCGTACCCTCACCCATACCCTATCCCATACCCTAAGCCGTACCCTAACCCTAACACTAACCCTAACCCTAACCCTAACCCTAACCCTAAACTACCCTTGACTGCTTTTGCCTCCATTAGATTTCCTAAGCACTAGTGTTTTAAGGAACAGGTTAAAAAGAAAATCCTAATGTGATTTTTTTATAATGTGTTTATTCTTTATCTTATCCTAGTGACGAAAATATTCTCCATGGCTGGACCCTAAATAATATTCCTTTACGTGCTAAGTGGTATCTAGAGAGTGGGATAGGTTTAATAAATACCCTAATCCTAACGTGTACCCTAACCCTAACCCATACCCTAACCCTAATGCATACCCTAACTCTAACCCAAACCCTAACCCTAACACGTACGCTAATCCTAACCAGTACCCTAAACCAATCCCTAACCCTAAAACTAACCCTAACCCTAACCCTAACCCTAACCCATACGCTACGCCGTACCCTCACCCATACCCTAACCCGTATCCTAAGCCGTACCCTAATCCTAAACCTAACCCTAACCTCTACCCTACGCCGTACCCTCCCCCGTACCCTAACCCGTACCCAAAGCCTTACCCTAACCCTACCCCTAACCCTCACCCATACCCAATGCCGTAACCTAACCCATATCCTAACCCGTATCCTAAGCCGTACCCTAACCCTAACCAATAACCTACGCAGTACCCTCACCAGTACCCTCACCCGTATCCTAAGCCCTACCCTAACCCTAACCCTAACCCTAACCCTAAAATACCCTTTACTGTTTTTGCCTCCATTAGATTTCCTAAACACTAGTGTTTTAACGAACAGGTTAAAAAGAAAACCTTATGTGATTTTTTTATAATGTGTTTATTATTTATCTTATCCTAGTGACTAAAATCTTCTCCATGGCTGAACCCCAAATAATATTCCTTTACGTGCTAAGTGGTATCTAGAGAGTGGGATAGGTTTAATAAATACCCTAATCCTAAAGTGTACCCTAAACCTAACCCATACCCTAACCCTAACGCGTACCCTAACCCTAACCAAAACCCTAACCCGAACACGTATGCTAATCCTAACCCGTACCCTAAACCAATCCCTAACCCTAAAACTAACCCTAACCCTAACCCTAACCCATAACCTACACCGTACCCTCACCCGTACCCTAACCCGTACCCTAAGCCGTACCCTAACCCTAACCCTAACCCTAAACTATACCCTACGCCGTAACCTCACCCGTACCCTAACCCGTACCCTAAGCCGTACCCTAACCCTGACCCTAACCCTAACCCATACCGTACGCCATACCCTAACACGTACCCTAACCCGTATCCTAAGCCGTACCCTAACCCTAACCAATATCCTACGCAGTATCCTCACCCATACCCTCACCCGTACCCTAAGCCATACCCTAACCCTAACCCTAACCCTAACCCCTACCCTATGCCATACCCTCACCTGTACCCTATCCCATAACCTAAGCCGTACCATAACCCTAACACTAACCCTAACCCTAACCCATAACCTACGCCGTACCCTCACCCGTACCCTAACCCGTATCCTAAGCCATACCCTAACCCTAACCCTAACCCTAACCCTAACCCATAACCTACGCCGTACCCTCACCCGTACCCTAACACGTACCCTAAGACGTACCGTAACCCTAACCCTAACACTAACCCTAACCCTAACCCACACTCTACGCCGTACCCTAACCCGTACCCTAACACGTATCCTAAGCCGTACCCTAACCCTAACCAATACCCTACGCAGTACCCTCACCCGTACCCTCACCCGTACCCTAAGCCATACCCTAACCATAACCCTAACCCTAACCCTAACCCCTACCCTACGCCGTACCCTCACCCGTACCCTATCCCATACCCTAAGCCGTACCCTAACCCTAACACTAACCCTAACCCTAACCCTAACCCTAAACTACCCTTGATGGCTTTTGCCTGTATTAGATTTCCTAAGCACTAGTGTTTTAAGGAACAGGTTAAAAAGAAAATCCTAATGTGATTTTTTTATAATGTGTTTATTCTTTATCTTATCCTAGTGACTAAAATCTTCTCCATGGCTGGATCCCTAATAATATTCCTTTACGTGCTAATTGGTATCTAGAGAGTGGGATAGGTTTAATAAATACCCTAATCCTAACGTGTACCCTAACCCTAACCCATACCCTAACCCTAACGCGTACCCTAACCCTGTACCAAAACCTAACCCTAACACGTACGCTAATCCTAACCCGTACCCTAAACCAAACCCTAACCCTAAAACTAACCCTAACCCTAACCCTAACCCTAAACCTTACCCTACGCCGTACCCTCACCCGTACCCTAACCCGTAGCCTAAGACGTACCCTAACCCTAAACCTTACCCTAACCTCTACCCTACGCCGTACCCTCACCCGTACCCTAACCCGTACCCTAAGCCGTACCCTAACCCTAACCCTAACCCTAACCCATACGCTATGCCGCACCCTCACCCATACCCTAACCCGTATCCTAAGCCGTACACTAACCCTAACCCTAATCCTAACCGCTACCCTACGCCGTACCCTATCCCATACCCTAAGCGGTACCCTAAACCTAACACTAACCCTAAACCTAACCCTAACACCTACCCTACGCCGTACCCTCACCGTAACCTATCCCATACCCTAAGCCGTACCCTAACCCTAACACTAACCCTAACCCTAAACCTAACCCCTACCCTACGCCATACCCTCACCCGTACCCTATCCCATACCCTAAGCCGTACCCTAACCCTAACCCTAACCCTAACCTATACACTACGCCGTACCCTCACCCGTACCCTAACCCGTACCCTAAGCCGTACCCTAACCCTAACCCTAACCCTAACCCTAACCCTAACCCATACCCTACGCCGTACCCTAAACCGTACCCTAACCCGTATTCTAAGCCGTACCCTAACCATAACCAATACCCTACACAGTACCCTCACCCGTACCCTCACCCGTACCCTAAGCCATACCCTAACCCTAACCCTAACCCTAACCTATACACTACGCCATACCCTCACCCGTACCCTAACCCGTACCCTAAGCCGTACCCTAACCCTAACCCTAACCCTAAACTATACCCTACGCCGTAACCTCACCCATACCCTAACCCGTACCCTAAGCCGTACCCTAACCCTAACCCTAACCCTAACCCTAACCCTAACCCATAGCGTACGCCATAACCTAACAGGTACCCTAACCCGTATCCTAAGCCATACCCTAACCCTAACCAATACCCTACGCAGTATCCTCACCCATACCCTCACCCGTACCCTAAGCCGTACCCTAACCCTAACCCTAACCCTAAACCTAACCCTAACCCCTACCCTATGCCATACCCTCACCTGTACCCTATCCCATAACCTAAGCCGTACCCTAACCCTAACCCTAACCCTAACCCTAACCCATAACCTACGCCGTACCCTCACCCGTACCCTAACACGTACCCTAAGACGTACCGTAACCCTAACCCTAACACTAACCCTAACCCTAACCCACACACTACGCCATACCCTAACCCGTACCCTAACACGTATCCTAAGCCGTACCCTAACCCTAACCAATACCCTACGCAGTACCCTCACCCGTACCCTCACCCGTACCCTAAGCCATACCCTAACCCTAACACTAACCCTAACCCTAACCCTAACCCTAAACTACCCTTGATTGCTTTTGCCTCTATTAGATTTCCTAAGCACTAGTGTTTTAAGGAATAGGTTAAAAAGAAAATCCTAATGTTATTTTTTTATAATGTGTTTATTCTTTATCTTATCCTAGTGACTAAAATCTTCTCCATGGCTGGATCCCTAATAATATTCCTTTACGTGCTAAGTGGTATCTAGAGAGTGGGATAGGTTTAATAAATACCCTAATCCTAACGTGTACCCTAACCCTACCCCATACCCTAATCCTAACGCGTACCCTAACCCTAACCCATACCCTAACCCTAACGCGTACCCTAACCCTAACCCAAACCCTAACCCTAACACGTACGCTAATCCTAACCCGTACCCTAAACCAATCCCTAACCCTAAAACTAACCCTAACCCTAACCCTAACCCTAACCCATACGCTACGCCGTACCCTCACCCATACCCTAACCCGTATCATAAGCCGTACCCTAACCCTAAACCTAACCCTAACCCCTACCCTACGCCGTACCCTCACCCGTACCCTAACCCGTACCCAAAGCCTTACCCTAACCCTAACCCTAACCCTCACCCATACCCAACGCCGTAACCTAACCCATATCCTAACCCGTATCCTAAGCCGTACCCTAACCCTAACCAATAACCTACGCAGTACCCTCACCAGTAACCTCACCCGTATCCTAAGCCTTACCCTAACCCTAACCCTAACCCTAACCCTAAACTACCCTTTACTGCTTTTGCCTCCATTAGATTTCCTAAACACTAGTGTTTTAAGGAACAGGTTAAAAAGAAAACCTTATGTGATTTTTTTATAATGTGTTTATTCTTTATCTTATCCTAGTGACTAAAATTTTCTCCATGGCTGAACCCCAAATAATATTCCTTTACGTGCTAAGTGGTATCTAGAGAGTGGGATAGGTTTAATAAATACCCTAATCCTAACGTGTACCCTAAACCTAACCCATACCCTAACCCTAACGCGTACCCTAACCCTAACCAAAACCCTAACCCGAACAAGTATGCTAATCCTAACCCGTACCCTAAACCAATCCCTAACCCTAAAACTAACCCTAACCCTAACCCTAACCCTAACCCTAACCCATAACCTACGCCGTACTCTCACCCGTACCCTAAACCGTATCCTAAGCCGTACCCTAACCCTAACCCTAAACCTAACCCTAACCGCTACCCTACGCCGTACCCTATCCCATACCCTAAGCGGTACCCTAAACCTAACACTAACCCTAAACCTAACCCTAACCCCTACCCTACGCCGTACCCTCACCCGTAACCTATCCCATACCCTAAGCCGTACCCTAACCCTAACACTAACCCTAAACCTAACCCCTACCCTACGCCGTACCCTCACCCGTACCCTATCCCATACCCTAAGCCGTACCCTAACCCTAACCCTAACCCTAACCTATACACTACGCCATACCCTGACCCGTACCCTAACCCTTACCCTAAGCCGTACCCTAACCCTAACCCTAACCTATACACTACGCCGTACCCTCACCCGTACCCTAACCCGTATCCTAAGCCGTACCCTAACCCTAACCCTAACCCTAAACTATACCCTACGCCGTACCCTAACCCGTACCCTAACCCGTATTCTAAGCCGTACCCTAACCATAACCAATACCCTACACAGTACCCTCACCCGTACCCTCACCCGTACCCTAAGCCATACCCTAACCCTAACCCTAACCCTAACCTATACACTACAGCATACCCTCACCCGTACCCTAACCCGTACCCTAAGCCGTACCCTAACCCTAACCCTAACCCTAAACCTAACCCTAACCCCTACCCTATGCCATACCCTCACCTGTACCCTATCCCATAACCTAAGCCGTACCCTAACCCTAACCCTAACCCTAACCCTAACCCATAACCTACGCCGTACCCTCACCCGTACCCTAACACGTACCCTAAGACGTACCGTAACCCTAACCCTAACACTAACCCTAACCCTAACCCACACACTACGCCATACCCTAACCCGTACCCTAACACGTATCCTAAGCCGTACCCTAACCCTAACCAATACCCTACGCAGTACCCTCACCCGTACCCTCACCCGTACCCTAAGCCATACCCTAACCCTAACACTAACCCTAACCCTAACCCTAACCCTAAACTACCCTTGATTGCTTTTGCCTCCATTAGATTTCCTAAACACTAGTGTTTTAAGGAACAGGTTAAAAAGAAAATCCTAATGTGATTTTTTTATAATGTGTTTATTCTTTATCTTATCCTAGTGACGAAAATCTTCTCCATGGCTGGACCCTAAATAATATTCCTTTACGTGCTAAGTGGTATCTAGAGAGTGGGATAGGTTTAATAAATACCCTAATCCTAACGTGTACCCTAAACCTAACCCATACCCTAACCCTAACGCGTACCCTAACCCTAACCAAAACCCTAACCCGAACAAGTATGCTAATCCTAAACCTTACCCTAAACCAATCCCTAACCCTAAAACTAACCCTAACCCTAACCCTAACCCTAACCCATAACCTACGCCGTACCCTCACCCGTACCCTAACCCGTACCCTAAGCCGTACCCTAACCCTAACCCTAACTCTAACCCTAACCCTAAACCATACCCTACGCCGTACCCTAAACCGTACCCTAACCCGTATTCTAAGCCGTACCCTAACCATAACCAATACCCTAAACAGTACCCTCACCCGTACCCTAAGCCGTACCCTAACCCTAACCCTAACCCTAACCCCTACCCTACGCCGTACCCTCACCCGTACCCTATCCCATACCCTAAGCCCTACCCTAAACCTAACACTAACCCTAACCCTAACCCTAACCCTAAACTACCCTTGATTGCTTTTGCCTCTGTTAGATTTCCTAAGCACTAGTGTTTTAAGGAACAGGTTAAAAAGAAAATACTAATGTGATTTTTTTATAATGTGTTTATTCTTTATCTTATCCTAGTGACTAAAATCTTCTCCATGGCTGTATCCCTAATAATATTCGTTACGTGCTAAGTGGTATCTAGAGAGTGGGATAGGTTTAATAAATACCATAATCCTAACGTGTACCCTAACCCTAACCCATACCGTAACCCTAACGCGTACCCTAACCCTAACCCAAAAGCTAACCCTAACACGTACGCTAATCCTAACCCGTACCCTAAACCAAACCCTAACCCTAAAACTAACCCTAACCCTAACCCTAACCCTAACCCTTACCCTACACCGTACCCTCACCCGTACCCTAACCCGTACCCTAAGACGTACCCTAACACTAACCCTAACCCATACACTACGCCGTACCCTCACCCGTACCCTAACCCGTATCCTAAGCCGTACCCTAACCCTAACCCTAACCCTAACCCTAACCCTAACCCTAACCCATACCCTACGCCATACCCTAACCCGTACACTAACCCGTATCCTAAGCCATATCCTAACCCTAACCAATACCCTACGCAGTACCCTCACCCGTACCCTCACCCGTACCCTAAGCCGTACCCTAACCCCAACCCTAACCCTAACTCTAACCCTAACCCCTACCCTACGCCGTACCCTCACCCGTACCCTATCCCATACGCTAAGCCGTACCCTAACCCTAACACTAACACTAACCCTAACCCTAACCCTAAACCATACCCTACGCCGTACCCTCACCCGTAACCTAACCCGTACCCTAAGCCGTACCCTAACCCTAACCCTAACCTATACACTACGCCGTACCCTCACCCGTACCCTAACCCGTACCCTAAGCCGTACCCTAACTCTAACCCTAACCCTAACCCTAACCCTTACCCATACCCTGCACCGTACCCTAACCCATACAATAACCTGTATCCTAAGCCTTAACCTAACCCTAACCAATGACCTACACAGTACCCTCACCCGTACCCTAAGCCATACCCTAACCCTAACCCTAAGACTAACCCTAACCCTAACCCCTACCCTACGCCGTACCCTCACCCGTACCCTATCCCATACCCTAAGCTGTACCCTAACCCTAACACTAACCCTAACCCTAACCCTAACCCTAAACTACCCTTGACTGCTTTTGCCTCCATTAGATTTCCTAAGCACTAGTGTTTTAAGGAACAGGTTAAAAAGAAAATCCTAATGTGATTTTTTTATAATGTGTTTATTCTTTATCTTATCCTAGTAACGAAAATCTTCTCCATGGCTGGACCCTAAATAATATTCCTTTACGTGCTAAATGGTATCTAGAGAGTGGGATAGGTTTAATAAATACCCTAATCCTAACGTGTACCCTAACCCTAACCCACACCCTAACCCTATTGCGTACCCTAACCCTAACCCAAACCCTAACCCTAACACGTACACTAATCCTAACCCGTACCCTAAACCAATCCCTAACCCTAAAACTAACCCTAACCCTAACCCTAACCCTAACCCATACGCTACGCCGTACCCTCACCCATACCCTAACCCGTATCCTAAGCCGTACCCTAACCCTAAACCTAACCCTAACCTCTACCCTACGCCGTACCCTCACCCGTACCCTAACCCGTACCCAAAGCCTTACCCTAACCCTAACCCTCACCCATACCCAACGCCGTAACCTAACCCATATCCTAACCCGTATCCTAAGCCGTACCCTAACCCTAACCAATAACCTACGCAGTACCCTCACCAGTACCCTCACCCGTATCCTAAGCCCTACCCTAACCCTAACCCTAACCCTAACCCTAAACTACCCTTTACTGCTTTTGCCTCCTTTAGATTTCCTAAACACTAGTGTTTTAAAGAACAGGTTAAAAAGAAAATCCTAATGTGATTTTTTTATAATGTGTTTATTCTTTATCTTATCCTATTGACTAAAATCTTCTCCATGGCTGGACCCCAAATAATATTCCTTTACGTGCTAAGTGGTATCTAGAGAGTGGGATAGGTTTAATAAATACCCTAATCATAACGTGTACCCTAACCCTAACCCATACCCTAACCCTAACACGTACCCTAACCCTAACCCAAACCCTAACCCTAACACGTACGCTAATCCTAACCCGTACCCTAAACCAATCCCTAACCCTAAAACTAACCCTAACCCTAACCCTAACCCTAACCCATACACTATGCCGTACCCTCACCCGTACCCTAACCCGTACCCTAAGCCGTACCCTAACCCTAACCCTAACCCTAACCTATACACTACGCCGTACCCTCACCCGTACCCTAACCCGTACCCTAAGCCGTACCCTAACCCTAACCCTAACCCTAACCCATACCCTACGCCGTACCCTAAACCGTACCCTAACCCGTATTCTAAGCCGTACCCTAACCATAACCAACACCCTACACAGTACCCTCACCCGTACCCTCACCCGTACCCTAAGCCATACCCTAACCCTAACCCTAACCTATACACTACGCCATACCCTCACCCGTACCCTAACCCGTACCCTAAGCCGTACCCTAACCCTAACCCTAACCCTAAACTATACCCTACGCCGTAACCTCACCCGTACCCTAACCCGTACCCTAAGCCGTACCCTAACCCTAACCCTAACCCTAACCCTAACCCTAACCCATAGCGTACGCCATACCCTAACACGTACCCTAACACGTATCCTAAGCCGTACCCTAACCCTAACCAATACCCTACGCAGTATCCTCACCCATACCCTCACCCGTACCCTAAGGCGTACCCTAACCCTAACCCTAACCCTAAACCTAACCCTATCCCCTACCCTATGCCATACCCTCACCTGTACCCTATCCCATAACCTAAGCCGTACCATAACCCTAACACTAACCATAACCCTAACCCATAACCTACGCCGTACCCTCACCCATACCCTAACCCGTATCCTAAGACGTACCCTAACCCTAACCCTAACCCTAACCCTATCCCATAACCTACGCCGTACCCTCACCTGTACCCTAACACGTACCCTAAGACGTACGGTAACCCTAACCCTAACACTAACCCTAACCCTAACCCACACTCTACGCCGTACCCTAACCCGTACCCTAACACGTATCCTAAGACGTACCCTAACCCTAACCAATACCCTACCCAGTACCCTCACCCGTACCCTCACCCGTACCCTAAGCCATACCCTAAACCTAACACTAACCCTAACCCTAACCCTAACCCTAAACTACCCTTGATTGCTTTTGCCTCTATTAGATTTCCTAAGCACTAGTGTTTTAAGGAACAGGTTAAAAAGAAAATCCTAATGTGATTTTTTTATAATGTGTTTATTCTTTATCTTATCCTAGTGACTAAAATCTTCTCCATGGTTGGATCCCTAATAATATTCCTTTACGTGCTAAGTGGTATCTAGAGAGTGGGATAGGTTTAATAAATACCCTAATCCTAACGTGTACCCTAACCCTACCCCATACCCTAACCCTAACGCGTACCCTAACCCTAACCCAAAACCTAACCCTAACACGTACGCTAATCCTAACCCGTACCCTAAACCAATCGCTAACCCTAAAACTAACCCTAACCCTAACCCTAACCTTAACCCTTACCCTACGCCGTACCCTCACCCGTACCCTAACCCGTACTGTAAGACGTACCCTAACCCTAACCCTAACCCATACGCTACGCCGTACCCTCACCCGTACTCTAACCCGTATCCTAAGCCGTACCCTAACCCTAACCCTAACCCTAACCCTAACCCTAACCCATACCCTACGCCATACCCTAACCCGTACCCTAACCCGTATCCTAAGCCATATCCTAACCCTAAACAATACCCTACGCAGTACCCTCACCCGTACCCTCACCCGTACCCTAAGCCGTACCCTAACCCCAACCCTAACCCTGACTCTAACCCTAACCCCTACCCTACGCCGTACCCTCACCCGTACCCTATCCCATACGCTAAGCCGTACCCTAACCCTAACACTAACACTAACCCTAACCCTAACCCTAACCCATACCCTACGCCGTACCCTCACCCGTAACCTAACCCGTACCCTAAGCCGTACCCTAACCCTAACCCTAACCTATACACTACGCCGTACCCTCACCCGTACCCTAACCCGTACCCTAAGCCGTACCCTAACTCTAACCCTAACCCTAACCCTAACCCTTACCCATACCCTGCGCCGTACCCTAACCCATACAATAACCTGTATCCTAAGCCTTAACCTAACCCTAACCAATGACCTACACAGTACCCTCACCCGTACCCTAAGCCATACCCTGACCCTAACCCTAACACTAACCCTAACCCTAAACCCTACCCTATGCCGTACCCTCACCCATACCCTATCCCATACCCTAAGCCGTACCCTAACCCTAACACTAACCCTAACCCTAACCCTAACCCTAAACTACCCTTGACTGCTTTTGCCTCCATTAGAATTCCTAAGCACGAGTGTTTTAAGGAACAGGTTAAAAAGAAAATCCTAATGTGATTTTTTTATAATGTGTTTATTCTTTATCTTATCCTAGTGACGAAAATCTTCTCCATGGCTGGACCCTAAATAATATTCCTTTACGTGCTAAGTGGTATCTAGAGAGTGGGATAGGTTTAATAAATACCCTAATCCTAACGTGTACCCTAAACCTAACCCATACCCTAACCCTAACGCGTACCCTAACCGTAACCAAAACCCTAACCCGAACAAGTATGCTAATCCTAAACCTTACCCTAAACCAATCCCTAACCCTAAAACTAACCCTAACCCTAACCCTAACCCTAACCCATAACCTACGCCGTACCCTCACCCGTACCCTAACCCGTACCCTAAGCCGTACCCTAACCCTAACCCTAACCCTAACCCTAACCCATACCCTACGCCGTACCCTAAACCGTACCCTAACCCGTATTCTAAGCCGTACCCTAACCATAAACAAAACCCTAAACAGTACCCTCACCCGTACCCTCACCCGTACCCTAAGCCGTACCCTAACCCTAACCCTAACCCTAACCCCTACCCTACGCCGTACCCTCACCCGTACCCTATCCCATACCCTAAGCCGTACCCTAAACCTAACACTAACCCTAACCCTAACCCTAACACTAAACTACCCTTGATTGCTTTTGCCTCTATTAGATTTCCTAAGCACTAGTGTTTTAAGGAACAGGTTAAAAAGAAAATACTAATGTGATTTTTTTATAATGTGTTTATTCTTTATCTTATCCTAGTGACTAAAATCTTCTCCATGGCTGTATCCCTAATAATATTCGTTACGTGCTAAGTGGTATCTAGAGAGTGGGATAGGTTTAATAAATACCCTAATCCTAACGTGTACCCTAACCCTAACCCATACCCTAACCCTATTGCGTACCCTAACCCTAACCCAAACCCTAACCCTAACACGTACACTAATCCTAACCCGTACCATAAACCAATCCCTAACCCTAAAACTAACCCTAACCCTAACCCTAACCCTAACCCATACGCTACGCCGTACCCTCACCCATACCCTAACCCGTATCCTAAGCCGTACCCTAACCCTAAACCTAACCCTAACCTCTACCCTACGCCGTACACTCACCCGTACCCTAACCCGTACCCAAAGACTTACCCTAACCCTAACCCTAACCCTCACCCATACCCAACGCCGTAACCTAACCCATATCCTAACCCGTATCCTAAGCCGTACCCTAACCCTAACCAATAACCTACGCAGTACCCTCACCAGTACCCTCACCCGTATCCTAAGCCCTACCCTAACCCTAACCCTAACCCTAACCCTAAACTACCCTTTACTGCTTTTGCCTCCTTTAGATTTCCTAAACACTAGTGTTTTAAAGAACAGGTTAAAAAGAAAATCCTAATGTGATTTTTTTATAATGTGTTTATTCTTTATCTTATCCTATTGACTAAAATCTTCTCCATGGCTGGACCCCAAATAATATTCCTTTACGTGCTAAGTGGTATCTAGAGAGTGGGATTGGTTTAATAAATACCCTAATCATAACGTGTACCCTAACCCTAACCCATACCCTAACCCTAACACGTACCCTAACCCTAACCCAAACCCTAACCCTAACACGTACGCTAATCCTAACCCGTACCCTAAACCAATCCCTAACCCTAAAACTAACCCTAACCCTAACCCTAACCCTAACCCATACACTACGCCGTACCCTCACCCGTACCCTAACCCGTACCCTAAGACGTACCCTAACCCTAACCCTAACCCTAACCTATACACTACGCCGTACCCTCACCCGTACCCTAACCCGTACCCTAAGCCGTACCCTAACCCTAACCCTAACCCTAACCCATACCCTACGCCGTACCCTAAACCGTACCCTAACCCGTATTCTAAGCCGTACCCTAACCATAACCAACACCCTACACAGTACCCTCACCCGTACCCTCACCCGTACCCTAAGCCATACCCTAACCCTAACCCTAACCTATACACTACGCCATACCCTCACCCGTACACTAACCCGTACCCTAAGCCGTACCCTAACCCTAACCCTAACCCTAAACTATACCCTACGCCGTAACCTCACCCGTACCCTAACCCGTACCCTAAGCCGTACCCTAACCCTAACCCTAACCCTAACCCTAACCCATAGCGTACGCCATACCCTAACACGTACCCTAACCCGTATCCTAAGCCGTACCCTAACCCTAACCAATACCCTACGCAGTATCCTCACCCATACCCTCACCCGTACCCTAAGGCGTACCCTAACCCTAACCCTAACCCTAAACCTAACCCTAACCCCTACCCTATGCCATACCCTCACCTGTACCCTATCCCATAACCTAAGCCGTACCATAACCCTAACACTAACCATAACCCTAACCCATAACCTACGCCGTACCCTCACCCATACCCTAACCCGTATCCTAAGACGTACCCTAACCCTAACCCTAACCCTATCCCTAACCCATAACCTACGCCCTACCCTCACCCGTACCCTAACACGTACCCTAAGACGTACGGTAACCCTAACCCTAACACTAACCCTAACCCTAACCCACACTCTACGCCGTACCCTAACCCGTACCCTAACACGTATCCTAAGCCGTACCCTAACCCTAACCAATACCCTACCCAGTACCCTCACCCGTACCCTCACCCGTACCCTAAGCCATACCCTAACCCTAACACTAACCCTAACCCTAACCCTAACCCTAAACTACCCTTGATTGCTTTTGCCTCTATTAGATTTCCTAAGCACTAGTGTTTTAAGGAACAGGTTAAAAAGAAAATCCTAATGTGATTTTTTTATAATGTGTTTATTCTTTATCTTATCCTAGTGACTAAAATCTTCTCCATGGCTGGATCCCTAATAATATTCCTTTACGTGCTAAGTGGTATCTAGAGAGTGGGATAGGTTTAATAAATACCCTAATCCTAACGTGTACCCTAACCCTACCCCATACCCTAACCCTAACGCGTACCCTAACCCTAACCCAAAACCTAACCCTAACACGTACGCTAATCCTAACCCGTACCGTAAACCAATCGCTAAACCTAAAACTAACCCTAACCCTAACCCTAACCTTAACCCTTACCCTACGCCGTACCCTCACCCGTACCCTAACCCGTACTGTAAGACGTACCCTAACCCTAACCCTAACCCATACGCTACGCCGTACCCTCACCCGTACTCTAACCCGTATCCTAAGCCGTACCCTAACCCTAACCCTAACCCTAACCCTAACCCTAACCCATACCCTACGCCATACCCTAACCCGTACCCTAACCCGTATCCTAAGCCATATCCTAACCCTAACCAATACCCTACGCAGTACCCTCACCCGTACCCTCACCCGTACCCTAAGCCGTACCCTAACCCCAACCCTAACCCTGACTCTAACCCTAACCCCTACCCTACGCCGTACCCTCACCCGTACCCTATCCCATACACTAAGCCGTACCCTAACCCTAACACTAACACTAACCCTAACCCTAACCCTAACCCATACCCTACGCCGTACCCTCACCCGTAACCTAACCCGTACCCTAAGCCGTACCCTAACTCTAACCCTAACCCTAACCCTAACCCTTACCCATACCCTGCGCCGTACCCTAACCCATACAATAACCTGTATCCTAAGCCTTAACCTAACCCTAACCAATGACCTACACAGTACCCTCACCCGTACCCTAAGCCATACCCTGACCCTAACCCTAACACTAACCCTAACCCTAAACCCTACCCTATGCCGTACCCTCACCCATACCCTATCCCATACCCTAAGCCGTACCCTAACCCTAACACTAACCCTAACCCTAACCCTAACCCTAAACTACCCTTGACTGCTTTTGCCTCCATTAGAATTCCTAAGCACGAGTGTTTTAAGGAACAGGTTAAAAAGAAAATCCTAATGTGATTTTTTTATAATGTGTTTATTCTTTATCTTATCCTAGTGACGAAAATCTTCTCCATGGCTGGACCCTAAATAATATTCCTTTACGTGCTAAGTGGTATCTAGAGAGTGGGATAGGTTTAATAAATACCCTAATCCTAACGTGTACCCTAAACCTAACCCATACCCTAACCCTAACGCGTACCCTAACCGTAACCAAAACCCTAACCCGAACAAGTATGCTAATCCTAAACCTTACCCTAAACCAATCCCTAACCCTAAAACTAACCCTAACCCTAACCCTAACCCTAACCCATAACCTACGCCGTACCCTCACCCGTACCCTAACCCGTACCCTAAGCCGTACCCTAACCCTAACCCTAACCCTAACCCTAACCCTAACCCATACCCTACGCCGTACCCTAAACCGTACCCTAACCCGTATTCTAAGCCGTACCCTAACCATAACCAAAACCCTAAACAGTACCCTCACCCGTACCCTCACCCGTACCCTAAGCCGTACCCTAACCCTAACCCTAACCCTAACCCCTACCCTACGCCGTACCCTCACCCGTACCCTATCCCATACCCTAAGCCGTACCTTAAACCTAACACTAACCCTAACCCTAACCCTAACCCTAAACTACCCTTGATTGCTTTTGCCTCTATTAGATTTCCGAAGCACTAGTGTTTTAAGGAACAGGTTAAAAAGAAAATACTAATGTGATTTTTTTATAATGTGTTTATTCTTTATCTTATCCTAGTGACTAAAATCTTCTCCATGGCTGTATCCCTAATAATATTCGTTACGTGCTAAGTGGTATCTAGAGAGTGGGATAGGTTTAATAAATACCCTAATCCTAACGTGTACCCTAACCCTAACCCATACCCTAACCCTATTGCGTACCCTAACCCTAACCCAAACCCTAACCCTAACACGTACACTAATCCTAACCCGTACCCTAAACCAATCCCTAACCCTAAAACTAACCCTAACCCTAACCCTAACCCTAACCCATACGCTACGCCGTACCCTCACCCATACCCTAACCCGTATCCTAAGCCGTACCCTAATCCTAAACCTAACCCTAACCTCTACCCTACGCCGTACCCTCACCCGTACCCTAACCCGTACCCAAAGCCTTACCCTAACCCTAACCCTAACCCTCACCCATACCCAACGCCGTAACCTAACCCATATCCTAACCCGTATCCTAAGCCGTACCCTAACCCTAACCAATAACCTACGCAGTACCCTCACCAGTACCCTCACCCGTATCCTAAGCCCTACCCTAACCCTAACCCTAACCCTAACCCTAAACTACCCTTTACTGCTTTTGCCTCCTTTAGATTTCCTAAACACTAGTGTTTTAAAGAACAGGTTAAAAAGAAAATCCTAATGTGATTTTTTTATAATGTGTTTATTCTTTATCTTATCCTATTGACTAAAATCTTCTCCATGGCTGGACCCCAAATAATATTCCTTTACGTGCTAAGTGGTATCTAGAGAGTGGGATAGGTTTAATAAATACCCTAATCATAACGTGTACCCTAACCCTAACCCATACCCTAACCCTAACACGTACCCTAACCCTAACCCAAACCCTAACCCTAACACGTACGCTAATCCTAACCCGTACCCTAAACCAATCCCTAACCCTAAAACTAACCCTAACCCTAACCCTAACCCTAACCCATACACTACGCCGTACCCTCACCCGTACCCTAACCCGTACCCTAAGACGTACCCTAACCCTAACCCTAACCCCAACCTATACACTACGCCGTACCCTCACCCGTACCCTAACCCGTACCCTAAGCCGTACCCTAACCCTAACCCTAACCCTAACCCATACCCTACGCCGTACCCTAAACCGTACCCTAACCCGTATTCTAAGCCGTACCCTAACCATAACCAACACCCTACACAGTACCCTCACCCGTACCCTCACCCGTACCCTAAGCCATACCCTAACCCTAACCCTAACCTATACACTACGCCATACCCTCACCCGTACCCTAACCCGTACCCTAAGCCGTACCCTAACCCTAACCCTAACCCTAAACTATACCCTACGCCGTAACCTCACCCGTACCCTAACCCGTACCCTAAGCTGTACCCTAACCCTAACCCTAACCCTAACCCTAACCCTAACCCATAGCGTACGCCATACCCTAACACGTACCCTAACCCGTATCCTAAGCCGTACCCTAACCCTAACCAATACCCTACGCAGTATCCTCACCCATACCCTCACCCGTACCCTAAGGCGTACCCTAACCCTAACCCTAACCCTAAACCTAACCCTAACCCCTACCCTATGCCATACCCTCACCTGTACCCTATCCCATAACCTAAGCCGTACCATAACCCTAACACTAACCATAACCCTAACCCATAACCTACGCCGTACCCTCACCCATACCCTAACCCGTATCCTAAGACGTACCCTAACCCTAACCCTAACCCTATCCCTAACCCATAACCTACGCCCTACCCTCACCCGTACCCTAACACGTACCCTAAGACGTACGGTAACCCTAACCCTAACACTAACCCTAACCCTAACCCACACTCTACGCCGTACCCTAACCCGTACCCTAACACGTATCCTAAGCCGTACCCTAACCCTAACCAATACCCTACCCAGTACCCTCACCCGTACCCTCACCCGTACCCTAAGCCATACCCTAACCCTAACACTAACCCTAACCCTAACCCTAACCCTAAACTACCCTTGATTGCTTTTGCCTCTATTAGATTTCCTAAGCACTAGTGTTTTAAGGAACAGGTTAAAAAGAAAATCCTAATGTGATTTTTTTATAATGTGTTTATTCTTTATCTTATCCTAGTGACTAAAATCTTCTCCATGGCTGGATCCCTAATAATATTCCTTTACGTGCTAAGTGGTATCTAGAGAGTGGGATAGGTTTAATAAATACCCTAATCCTAACGTGTACCCTAACCCTACCCCATACCCTAACCCTAACGCGTACCCTAACCCTAACCCAAAACCTAACCCTAACACGTACGCTAATCCTAACCCGTACCCTAAACCAATCGCTAAACCTAAAACTAACCCTAACCCTAACCCTAACCTTAACCCTTACCCTACGCCGTACCCTCACCCGTACCCTAACCCGTACTGTAAGACGTACCCTAACCCTAACCCTAACCCATACGCTACGCCGTACCCTCACCCGTACTCTAACCCGTATCCTAAGCCGTACCCTAACCCTAACCCTAACCCTAACCCTAACCCATACCCTACGCCATACCCTAACCCGTACCCTAACCCGTATCCTAAGCCATATCCTAACCCTAACCAATACCCTACGCAGTACCCTCACCCGTACCCTCACCCGTACCCTAAGCCGTACCCTAACCCCAACCCTAACCCTGACTCTAACCCTAACCCCTACCCTACGCCGTACCCTCACCCGTACCCTATCCCATACACTAAGCCGTACCCTAACCCTAACACTAACACTAACCCTAACCCTAACCCTAACCCATACCCTACGCCGTACCCTCACCCGTAACCTAACCCGTACCCTAAGCCGTACCCTAACCCTAACCCTAACCTATACACTACGCCGTACCCTCACCCGTACCCTAACCCGTACCCTAAGCCGTACCCTAACTCTAACCCTAACCCTAACCCTAACCCTTACCCATACCCTGCGCCGTACCCTAACCCATACAATAACCTGTATCCTAAGCCTTAACCTAACCCTAACCAATGACCTACACAGTACCCTCACCCGTACCCTAAGCCATACCCTGACCCTAACCCTAACACTAACCCTAACCCTAAACCCTACCCTATGCCGTACCCTCACCCATACCCTATCCCATACCCTAAGCCGTACCCTAACCCTAACACTAACCCTAACCCTAACCCTAACCCTAAACTACCCTTGACTGCTTTTGCCTCCATTAGAATTCCTAAGCACGAGTGTTTTAAGGAACAGGTTAAAAAGAAAATCCTAATGTGATTTTTTTATAATGTGTTTATTCTTTATCTTATCCTAGTGACGAAAATCTTCTCCATGGCTGGACCCTAAATAATATTCCTTTACGTGCTAAGTGGTATCTAGAGAGTGGGATAGGTTTAATAAATACCCTAATCCTAACGTGTACCCTAAACCTAACCCATACCCTAACCCTAACGCGTACCCTAACCGTAACCAAAACCCTAACCCGAACAAGTATGCTAATCCTAAACCTTACCCTAAACCAATCCCTAACCCTAAAACTAACCCTAACCCTAACCCTAACCCTAACCCATAACCTACGCCGTACCCTCACCCGTACCCTAACCCGTACCCTAAGCCGTACCCTAACCCTAACCCTAACCCTAACCCTAACCCTAACCCATACCCTACGCCGTACCCTAAACCGTACCCTAACCCGTATTCTAAGCCGTACCCTAACCATAACCAAAACCCTAAACAGTACCCTCACCCGTACCCTCACCCGTACCCTAAGCCGTACCCTAACCCTAACCCTAACCCTAACCCCTACCCTACGCCGTACCCTCACCCGTACCCTATCCCATACCCTAAGCCGTACCCTAAACCTAACACTAACCCTAACCCTAACCCTAACCCTAAACTACCCTTGATTGCTTTTGCCTCTATTAGATTTCCGAAGCACTAGTGTTTTAAGGAACAGGTTAAAAAGAAAATACTAATGTGATTTTTTTATAATGTGTTTATTCTTTATCTTATCCTAGTGACTAAAATCTTCTCCATGGCTGTATCCCTAATAATATTCGTTACGTGCTAAGTGGTATCTAGAGAGTGGGATAGGTTTAATAAATACCCTAATCCTAACGTGTACCCTAACCCTAACCCATACCCTAACCCTATTGCGTACCCTAACCCTAACCCAAACCCTAACCCTAACACGTACACTAATCCTAACCCGTACCCTAAACCAATCCCTAACCCTAAAACTAACCCTAACCCTAACCCTAACCCTAACCCATACGCTACGCCGTACCCTCACCCATACCCTAACCCGTATCCTAAGCCGTACCCTAACCCTAAACCTAACCCTAACCTCTACCCTACGCCGTACCCTCACCCGTACCCTAACCCGTACCCAAAGCCTTACCCTAACCCTAACCCTAACCCTCACCCATACCCAACGCCGTAACCTAACCCATATCCTAACCCGTATCCTAAGCCGTACCCTAACCCTAACCAATAACCTACGCAGTACCCTCACCAGTACCCTCACCCGTATCCTAAGCCCTACCCTAACCCTAACCCTAACCCTAACCCTAAACTACCCTTTACTGCTTTTGCCTCCTTTAGATTTCCTAAACACTAGTGTTTTAAAGAACAGGTTAAAAAGAAAATCCTAATGTGATTTTTTTATAATGTGTTTATTCTTTATCTTATCCTATTGACTAAAATCTTCTCCATGGCTGGACCCCAAATAATATTCCTTTACGTGCTAAGTGGTATCTAGAGAGTGGGATAGGTTTAATAAATACCCTAATCATAACGTGTACCCTAACCCTAACCCATACCCTAACCCTAACACGTACCCTAACCCTAACCCAAACCCAAACCCTAACACGTACGCTAATCCTAACCCGTACCCTAAACCAATCCCTAACCCTAAAACTAACCCTAACCCTAACCCTAACCCTAACCCATACACTACGCCGTACCCTCACCCGTACCCTAACCCGTACCCTAAGACGTACCCTATCCCTAACCCTAACCCTAACCTATACACTACGCCGTACCCTCACCCGTACCCTAAACCGTACCCTAACCCGTATTCTAAGCCGTACCCTAACCATAACCAACACCCTACACAGTACCCTCACCCGTACCCTCACCCGTACCCTAAGCCATACCCTAACCCTAACCCTAACCTATACACTACGCCATACCCTCACCCGTACCCTAACCCGTACCCTAAGCCGTACCCTAACCCTAACCCTAACCCTAAACTATACCCTACGCCGTAACCTCACCCGTACCCTAACCCGTACCCTAAGCCGTACCCTAACCCTAACCCTAACCCTAACCCTAACCCTAACCCATAGCGTACGCCATACCCTAACACGTACCCTAACCCGTATCCTAAGCCGTACCCTAACCCTAACCAATACCCTACGCAGTATCCTCACCCATACCCTCACCCGTACCCTAAGGCGTACCCTAACCCTAACCCTAACCCTAAACCTAACCCTAACCCCTACCCTATGCCATACCCTCACCTGTACCCTATCCCATAACCTAAGCCGTACCATAACCCTAACACTAACCATAACCCTAACCCATAACCTACGCCGTACCCTCACCCATACCCTAACCCGTATCCTAAGACGTACCCTAACCCTAACCCTAACCCTAACCCTAACCCATAACCTACGCCCTACCCTCACCCGTACCCTAACACGTACCCTAAGACGTACGGTAACCCTAACCCTAACACTAACCCTAACCCTAACCCACACTCTACGCCGTACCCTAACCCGTACCCTAACACGTATCCTAAGCCGTACCCTAACCCTAACCAATACCCTACCCAGTACCCTCACCCGTACCCTCACCCGTACCCTAAGCCATACCCTAACCCTAACACTAACCCTAACCCTAACCCTAACCCTAAACTACCCTTGATTGCTTTTGCCTCTATTAGATTTCCTAAGCACTAGTGTTTTAAGGAACAGGTTAAAAAGAAAATCCTAATGTGATTTTTTTATAATGTGTTTATTCTTTATCTTATCCTAGTGACTAAAATCTTCTCCATGGCTGGATCCCTAATAATATTCCTTTACGTGCTAAGTGGTATCTAGAGAGTGGGATAGGTTTAATAAATACCCTAATCCTAACGTGTACCCTAACCCTACCCCATACCCTAACCCTAACGCGTACCCTAACCCTAACCCAAAACCTAACCCTAACACGTACGCTAATCCTAACCCGTACCCTAAACCAATCGCTAACCCTAAAACTAACCCTAACCCTAACCCTAACCTTAACCCTTACCCTACGCCGTACCCTCACCCGTACCCTAACCCGTACCGTAAGACGTACCCTAACCCTAACCCTAACCCATACGCTACGCCGTACCCTCACCCGTACTCTAACCCGTATCCTAAGCCGTACCCTAACCCTAACCCTAACCCTAACCCTAACCCTAACCCATACCCTACGCCATACCCTAACCCGTACCCTAACCCGTATCCTAAGCCATATCCTAACCCTAAACAATACCCTACGCAGTACCCTCACCCGTACCCTCACCCGTACCCTAAGCCGTACCCTAACCCCAACCCTAACCCTGACTCTAACCCTAACCCCTACCCTACGCCGTACCCTCACCCGTACCCTATCCCATACACTAAGCCGTACCCTAACCCTAACACTAACACTAACCCTAACCCTAACCCTAACCCATACCCTACGCCGTACCCTCACCCGTAACCTAACCCGTACCCTAAGCCGTACCCTAACCCTAACCCTAACCTATACACTACGCCGTACCCTCACCCGTACCCTAACCCGTACCCTAAGCCGTACCCTAACTCTAACCGTAACCCTAACCCTAACCCTTACCCATACCCTGCGCCGTACCCTAACCCATACAATAACCTGTATCCTAAGCCTTAACCTAACCCTAACCAATGACCTACACAGTACCCTCACCCGTACCCTAAGCCATACCCTGACCCTAACCCTAACACTAACCCTAACCCTAAACCCTACCCTATGCCGTACCCTCACCCATACCCTATCCCATACCCTAAGCCGTACCCTAACACTAACACTAACCCTAACCCTAACCCTAACCCTAAACTACCCTTGACTGCTTTTGCCTCCATTAGAATTCCTAAGCACGAGTGTTTTAAGGAACAGGTTAAAAAGAAAATCCTAATGTGATTTTTTTATAATGTGTTTATTCTTTATCTTATCCTAGTGACGAAAATCTTCTCCATGGCTGGACCCTAAATAATATTCCTTTACGTGCTAAGTGGTATCTAGAGAGTGGGATAGGTTTAATAAATACCCTAATCCTAACGTGTACCCTAAACCTAACCCATACCCTAACCCTAACGCGTACCCTAACCGTAAACAAAACCCTAACCCGAACAAGTATGCTAATCCTAAACCTTACCCTAAACCAATCCCTAACCCTAAAACTAACCCTAACCCTAACCCTAACCCTAACCCATAACCTACGCCGTACCCTCACCCGTACCCTAACCCGTACCCTAAGCCGTACCCTAACCCTAACCCTAACCCTAACCCTAACCCTAACCCATACCCTACGCCGTACCCTAAACCGTACCCTAACCCGTATTCTAAGCCGTACCCTAACCATAACCAAAACCCTAAACAGTACCCTCACCCATACCCTCACCCGTACCCTAAGCCGTACCCTAACCCTAACCCTAACCCTAACCCCTACCCTATGCCGTACCCTCACCCGTACCCTATCCCATACCCTAAGCCGTACCCTAAACCTAACACTAACCCTAACCCTAACCCTAACCCTAAACTACCCTTGATTGCTTTTGCCTCTATTAGATTTCCTAAGCACTAGTGTTTTAAGGAACAGGTTAAAAAGAAAATACTAATGTGATTTTTTTATAATGTGTTTATTCTTTATCTTATCCTAGTGACTAAAATCTTCTCCATGGCTGTATCCCTAATAATATTCGTTACGTGCTAAGTGGTATCTAGAGAGTGGGATAGGTTTAATAAATACCCTAATCCTAACGTGTACCCTAACCCTAACCCATACCCTAACCCTAACGCGTACCCTAACCCTAACCCAAAAGCTAACCCTAACACGTACGCTAATCCTAACCCGTACCCTAAACCAAACCCTAACCCTAAAACTAACCCTAACCCTAACCCTAACCCTAACCCTTACCCTACACCGTACCCTCACCCGTACCCTAACCCGTACCCTAAGACGTACCCTAACACTAACCCTAACCCATACACTACGCCGTACCCTCACCCGTACCCTAACCCGTATCCTAAGCCGTACCCTAACCCTAACCCTAACCCTAACCCTAACCCTAACCCATACCCTACGCCATACCCTAACCCGTACACTAACCCGTATCCTAAGCCATATCCTAACCCTAACCAATACCCTACGCAGTACCCTCACCCGTACCCTCACCCGTACCCTAAGCCGTACCCTAACCCCAACCCTAACCCTAACTCTAACCCTAACCCCTACCCTACGCCGTACCCTCACCCGTACCCTATCCCATACGCTAAGCCGTACCCTAACCCTAACACTAACACTAACCCTAACCCTAACCCTAAACCATACCCTACGCCGTACCCTCACCCGTAACCTAACCCGTACCGTAAGCCGTACCCTAACCCTAACCCTAACCTATACACTACGCCGTACCCTCACCCGTACCCTAACCCGTACCCTAAGCCGTACCCTAACTCTAACCCTAACCCTAACCCTTACCCATACCCTGCACCGTACCCTAACCCATACAATAACCTGTATCCTAAGCCTTAACCTAACCCTAACCAATGACCTACACAGTACCCTCACCCGTACCCTAAGCCATACCCTAACCCTAACCCTAACACTAACCCTAACCCTAACCCCTACCCTACGCCGTACCCTCACCCGTACCCTATCCCATACCCTAAGCCGTACCCTAACCCTAACACTAACCCTAACCCTAACCCTAACCCTAAACTACCCTTGACTGCTTTTGCCTCCATTAGATTTCCTAAGCACTAGTGTTTTAAGGAACAGGTTAAAAAGAAAATCCTAATGTGATTTTTTTATAATGTGTTTATTCTTTATCTTATCCTAGTAACGAAAATCTTCTCCATGGCTGGACCCTAAATAATATTCCTTTACGTGCTAAATGGTATCTAGAGAGTGGGATAGGTTTAATAAATACCCTAATCCTAACGTGTACCCTAACCCTAACCCACACCCTAACCCTATTGCGTACCCTAACCCTAACCCAAACCCTAACCCTAACACGTACACTAATCCTAACCCGTACCCTAAACCAATCCCTAACCCTAAAACTAACCCTAACCCTAACCCTAACCCTAACCCATACGCTACGCCGTACCCTCACCCATACCCTAACCCGTATCCTAAGCCGTACCCTAACCCTAAACCTAACCCTAACCTCTACCCTACGCCGTACCCTCACCCGTACCCTAACCTGTACCCAAAGCCTTACCCTAACCCTAACCCTAACCTTCACCCATACCCAACGCCGTAACCTAACCCATATCCTAACCCGTATCCTAAGCCGTACCCTAACCCTAACCAATAACCTACGCAGTACCCTCACCAGTACCCTCACCCGTATCCTAAGCCCTACCCTAACCCTAACCCTAACCCTAACCCTAAACTACCCTTTACTGCTTTTGCCTCCTTTAGATTTCCTAAACACTAGTGTTTTAAAGAACAGGTTAAAAAGAAAATCCTAATGTGATTTTTTTATAATGTGTTTATTCTTTATCTGATCCTAGTGACTAAAATCTTCTCCATGGCTCGACCCCAAATAATATTCCTTTACGTGCTAAGTGGTATCTAGAGAGTGGGATAGGTTTAATAAATACCCTAATCATAACGTGTACCCTAACCCTAACCCATACCCTAACCCTAACACGTACCCTAACCCTAACCCAAACCCTAACCCTAACACGTACGCTAATCCTAACCGTACCCTAAACCAATCCCTAACCCTAAAACTAACCCTAACCCTAACCCTAACCCTAACCCATACACTACGCCGTACCCTCACCCGTACCCTAACCCGTACCCTAAGCCGTACCCTAACCCTAACCCTAACCCTAACCTATACACTACGCCGTACCCTCACCCGTACCCTAACCCGTACCCTAAGCCGTACCCTAACCCTAACCCTAACCCTAACCCTAACCCTAACCCATACCCTACGCCGTACCCTAAACCGTACCCTAACCCGTATTCTAAGCCGTACCCTAACCATAACCAACACCCTACACAGTACCCTCACCCGTACCCTCACCCGTACCCTAAGCCATACCCTAACCCTAACACTAACCTATACACTACGCCATACCCTCACCCGTACCCTAACCCGTACCCTAAGCCGTACCCTAACCCTAACCCTAACCCTAAACTATACCCTACGCCGTAACCTCACCCGTACCCTAACCCGTACCCTAAGCCGTACCCTAACCCTAACCCTAACCCTAACCCTAACCCTAACCCATAGCGTACGCCATACCCTAACACGTACCCTAACCCGTATCCTAAGCCGTACCCTAACCCTAACCAATACCCTACGCAGTATCCTCACCCATACCCTCACCCGTACCCTAAGGCGTACCCTAACCCTAAACCTAACCCTAACCCCTACCCTATGCCATACCCTCACCTGTACCCTATCCCATAACCTAAGCCGTACCATAACCCTAACACTAACCATAACCCTAACCCATAACCTACGCCGTACCCTCACCCATACCCTAACCCGTATCCTAAGACGTACCCTAACCCTAACCCTAACCCATAACCTACGCCGTACCCTCACCCGTACCCTAACACGTACCCTAAGACGTACGGTAACCCTAACCCTAACACTAACCCTAACCCTAACCCACACTCTACGCCGTACCCTAACCCGTACCCTAACACGTATCCTAAGCCGTACCCTAACCCTAACCAATACCCTACCCAGTACCCTCACCCGTACCCTCACCCGTACCCTAAGCCATACCCTAACCCTAACACTAACCCTAACCCTAACCCTAACCCTAAACTACCCTTGATTGCTTTTGCCTCTATTAGATTTCCTAAGCACTAGTGTTTTAAGGAACAGGTTAAAAAGAAAATCCTAATGTGATTTTTTTATAATGTGTTTATTCTTTATCTTATCCTAGTGACTAAAATCTTCTCCATGGCTGGATCCCTAATAATATTCCTTTACGTGCTAAGTGGTATCTAGAGAGTGGGATAGGATTAATAAATACCCTAATCCTAACGTGTACCCTAACCCTACCCCATACCCTAACCCTAACGCGTACCCTAACCCTAACCCAAAACCTAACCCTAACACGTACGCTAATCCTAACCCGTACCCTAAACCAATCGCTAACCCTAAAACTAACCCTAACCCTAACCCTAACCTTAACCCTTACCCTACGCCGTACCCTCACCCGTACCCTAACCCGTACTCTAAGACGTACCCTAACCCTAACCCTAACCCATACCCTACGCCATACCCTAACCCGTACCCTAACCCGTATCCTAAGCCATATCCTAACCCTAACCAATACCCTACGCAGTACCCTCACCCGTACCCTAAGCCGTACCCTAACCCCAACCCTAACCCTGACTCTAACCCTAACCCCTACCCTACGCCGTACCCTAACCCGTACCCTATCCCATACGCTAAGCCGTACCCTAACCCTAACACTAACACTAACCCTAACCCTAACCCTAACCCATACCCTACGCCGTACCCTCACCCGTAACCTAACCCGTACCCTAAGCCGTACCCTAACCCTAACCCTAACCTATACACTATGCCGTACCCTCACCCGTACCCTAACCCGTACCCTAAGCCGTACCCTAACTCTAACCCTAACCCTAACCCTAACCCTTACCCATACCCTGCGCCGTACCCTAACCCATACAATAACCTGTATCCTAAGCCTTAACCTAACCCTAACCAATGACCTACACAGTACCCTCACCCGTACCCTAAGCCATACCCTAACCCTAACCCTAACACTAACCCTAACCCTAAACCCTACCCTATGCCGTACCCTCACCCATACCCTATCCCATACCCTAAGCCGTACCCTAACCCTAACACTAACCCTAACCCTAACCCTAACCCTAAACTACCCTTGACTGCTTTTGCCTCCATTAGATTTCCTAAGCACTAGTGTTTTAAGGAACAGGTTAAAAAGAAAATCCTAATGTGATTTTTTTATAATGTGTTTATTCTTTATCTTATCCTAGTGACTAAAATCTTCTCCATGGCTGGACCCTAAATAATATTCCTTTACGTGCTAAGTGGTATCTAGAGAGTGGGATAGGTTTAATAAATACCCTAATCCTAACGCGTACCCTAACCCTAACCCATACCCTAACCCTAACGCGTACCCTAACCCTAACCTAAACCCTAACCCTAACACGTACGCTAATCCTAACCCGTACCCTAAACCAATCCCTAACCCTAAAACTAACCCTAACCCTAACCCTAACCCTAACCCATACGCTACGCCGTACCCTCACCCATACCCTAACCCGTATCCTAAGCCGTACCCTAACCCTAAACCTAACCCTAACCCCTACCCTACGCCGTACCCTCACCCGTACCCTAACCCGTACCAAAAGCCTTACCCTAACCCTAACCCTAACCCTCACCCATACCCAACGCCGTAACCTAACCCATATCCTAACCCGTATCCTAAGCCGTACCCTAACCCTAACCAATAACCTACGCAGTACCCTCACCAGTAACCTCACCCGTATCCTAAGCCCTACCCTAACCCTAACCCTAACCCTAACCCTAAACTACCCTTTACTGCTTTTGCCTCCATTAGATTTCCTAAACACTAGTGTTTTAAGGAACAGGTTAAAAAGAAAACCTTATGTGATTTTTTTATAATATGTTTATTCCTTATCTTATCCTAGTGACTAAAATTTTCTCCATGGCTGAATTCCAAATAATATTCCTTTACGTGCTAAGTGGTATCTAGAGAGTGGGATAGGTTTAATAAATACCCTAATCCTAACGTGTACCCTAAACCTAACCCATACCCTAACCCTAACGCGTACCCTAACCCTAACCAAAACCCTAACCCGAACAAGTATGCTAATCCTAACCCGTACCCTAAACCAATCCCTAACCCTAAAACTAACCCTAACCCTAACCCTAACCCTAACCCTAACCCTAACCCATAACCTACGCCGTACCCTCACCCGTACCCTAAACCGTATCCTAAGCCGTACCCTAACCCTAACCCTAACCCTAACCCTAACCGCTACCCTACGCCGTACCCTATCCCATACCCTAAGCGGTACCCTAAACCTAACACTAACCCTAAACCTAACCCTAACCCCTACCCTACGCCGTAAACTCACCCGTAACCTATCCCATACCCTAAGCCGTACCCTAACCCTAACACTAACCCTAACCCTAAACCTAACCCCTACCCTACGCCGTACCCTCACCCGTACCCTATCCCATACCCTAAGCCGTACCCTAACCCTAACCCTAACCCTAACCTATACACTACGCCATACCCTCACCCGTACCCTAACCCTTACCCTAAGCCGTACCCTAACCATAACCAACACCCTACACAGTACCCTCACCCGTACCCTCACCCGTACCCTAAGCCATACCCTAACCCTAACCCTAACCTATACACTACGCCATACCCTCACCCGTACCCTAACCCGTACCCTAAGCCGTACCCTAACCCTAACCCTAACCCTAAACTATACCCTACGCCGTAACCTCACCCGTACCCTAACCCGTACCCTAAGCCGTACCCTAACCCTAACCCTAACCCTAACCCTAACCCTAACCCATAGCGTACGCCATACCCTAACACGTACCCTAACCCGTATCCTAAGCCGTACCCTAACCCTAACCAATACCCTACGCAGTATCCTCACCCATACCCTCACCCGTACCCTAAGGCGTACCCTAACCCTAACCCTAACCCTAAACCTAACCCTAACCCCTACCCTATGCCATACCCTCACCTGTACCCTATCCCATAACCTAAGCCGTACCATAACCCTAACACTAACCATAACCCTAACCCATAACCTACGCCGTACCCTCACCCATACCCTAACCCGTATCCTAAGACGTACCCTAACCCTAACCCTAACCCATAACCTACGCCGTACCCTCACCCGTACCCTAACACGTACCCTAAGACGTACGGTAACCCTAACCCTAACACTAACCCTAACCCTAACCCACACTCTACGCCGTACCCTAACCCGTACCCTAACACGTATCCTAAGCCGTACCCTAACCCTAACCAATACCCTACCCAGTACCCTCACCCGTACCCTCACCCGTACCCTAAGCCATACCCTAACCCTAACACTAACCCTAACCCTAACCCTAACCCTAAACTACCCTTGATTGCTTTTGCCTCTATTAGATTTCCTAAGCACTAGTGTTTTAAGGAACAGGTTAAAAAGAAAATCCTAATGTGATTTTTTTATAATGTGTTTATTCTTTATCTTATCCTAGTGACTAAAATCTTCTCCATGGCTGGATCCCTAATAATATTCCTTTACGTGCTAAGTGGTATCTAGAGAGTGGGATAGGATTAATAAATACCCTAATCCTAACGTGTACCCTAACCCTACCCCATACCCTAACCCTAACCCTAACCCTAACCCTAACCCTAACCCTAACCCTAACCCTAACCCGTACCCTAAACCAATCGCTAACCCTAAAACTAACCCTAACCCTAACCCTAACCTTAACCCTTACCCTACGCCGTACCCTCACCCGTACCCTAACCCGTACTCTAAGACGTACCCTAACCCTAACCCTAACCCATACCCTACGCCATACCCTAACCCGTACCCTAACCCGTATCCTAAGCCATATCCTAACCCTAACCAATACCCTACGACGTACCCTCACCCGTACCCTATCCCATACGCTAAGCCGTACCCTAACCCTAACACTAACACTAACCCTAACCCTAACCCTAACCCATACCCTACGCCGTACCCTCACCCGTAACCTAACCCGTACCCTAAGCCGTACCCTAACCCTAACCCTAACGTATACACTACGCCGTACCCTCACCCGTACCCTAACCCGTACCCTAAGCCGTACCCTAACTCTAACCCTAACCCTAA
Organism: Eubalaena glacialis; assembly: GCF_028564815.1. Lineage (NCBI taxonomy): Eukaryota > Metazoa > Chordata > Mammalia > Artiodactyla > Balaenidae > Eubalaena > Eubalaena glacialis. The sequence continues at coordinate 277,818 of NW_026871257.1, forward strand.
CCCTAACCCTTACCTATACCCTGCGCCGTACCCTAACCCATACAATAACCTGTATCCTAAGCCTTAACCTAACCCTAACCAATGACCTACACAGTACCCTCACCCGAACCCTAAGCCATACCCTAACCCTAACCCTAACACTAACCCTAACCCTAAACCCTACCCTATGCCGTACCCTCACCCATACCCTATCCCATACCCTAAGCCGTACCCTAACCCTAACACTAACCCTAACCCTAACCCTAACCCTAAACTACCCTTGACTGCTTTTGCCTCCATTAGATTTCCTAAGCACTAGTGTTTTAAGGAACAGGTTAAAAAGAAAATCCTAATGTTATTTTTTTATAATGTGTTTATTCTTTATCTTATCCTAGTGACTAAAATCTTCTCCATGGCTGGACCCTAAATAATATTCCTTTACGTGCTAAGTGGTATCTAGAGAGTGGGATAGGTTTAATAAATACCCTAATCCTAACGCGTACCCTAACCCTAACCCATACCCTAACCCTAACGCGTACCCTAACCCTAACCCAAACCCTAACCCTAACACGTACGCTAATCCTAACCCGTACCCTAAACCAATCCCTAACCCTAAAACTAACCCTAACCCTAACCCTAACCCTAACCCATACGCTATGCCGTACCCTCACCCATACCCTAACCCGTATCCTAAGCCGTACCCTAACCCTAAACCTAACCCTAACCCCTACCCTACGCCGTACCCTCACCCGTACCCTAACCCGTACCCAAAGCCTTACCCTAACCCTAACCCTAACCCTCACCCATACCCAACGCCGTAACCTAACCCATATCCTAACCCGTATCCTAAGCCGTACCCTAACCCTAACCAATAACCTACGCAGTACCCTCACCAGTAACCTCACCCGTATCCTAAGCCCTACCCTAACCCTAACCCTAACCCTAACCCTAAACTACCCTTTACTGCTTTTGCCTCCATTAGATTTCCTAAACACTAGTGTTTTAAGGAACAGGTTAAAAAGAAAACCTTATGTGATTTTTTTATAATGTGTTTATTCTTTATCTTATCCTAGTGACTAAAATTTTCTCCATGGCTGATCCCCAAATAATATTCCTTTACGTGCTAAGTGTTATCTAGAGAGTGGGATAGGTTTAATAAATACCCTAAGCCTAACGTGTACCCTAAACCTAACCCATACCCTAACCCTAACGCGTACCCTAACCCTAACCAAAACCCTAACCCGAACAAGTATGCTAATCCTAACCCGTACCCTAAACCAATCCCTAACCCTAAAACTAACCCTAACCCTAACCCTAACCCTAACCCTAACCCTAACCCATAACCTACGCCGTACCCTCACCCGTACCCTAAACCGTATCCTAAGCCGTACCCTAACCCTAACCCTAACCCTAACCCTAACCGCTACCCTACGCCGTACCCTATCCCATACCCTAAGCGGTACCCTAAACCTAACACTAACCCTAAACCTAACCCTAACCCCTACCCTACGCCGTAAACTCACCCGTAACCTATCCCATACCCTAAGCCGTACCCTAACCCTAACACTAACCCTAACCCTAAACCTAACCCCTACCCTACGCCGTACCCTCACCCGTACCCTATCCCATACCCTAAGCCGTACCCTAACCCTAACCCTAACCCTAACCTATACACTACGCCATACCCTCACCCGTACCCTAACCCTTACCCTAAGCCGTACCCTAACCATAACCAACACCCTACACAGTACCCTCACCCGTACCCTCACCCGTACCCTAAGCCATACCCTAACCCTAACCCTAACCTATACACTACGCCATACCCTCACCCGTACCCTAACCCGTACCCTAAGCCGTACCCTAACCCTAACCCTAAACTATACCCTACGCCGTAACCTCACCCGTACCCTAACCCGTACCCTAAGCCGTACCCTAACCCTAACCCTAACCCTAACCCTAACCCTAACCCATAGCGTACGCCATACCCTAACACGTACCCTAACCCGTATCCTAAGCCGTACCCTAACCCTAACCAATACCCTACGCAGTATCCTCACCCATACCCCCACCCGTACCCTAAGGCGTACCCTAACCCTAACCCTAACCCTAAACCTAACCCTAACCCCTACCCTATGCCATACCCTCACCTGTACCCTATCCCATAACCTAAGCCGTACCATAACCCTAACACTAACCATAACCCTAACCCATAACCTACGCCGTACCCTCACCCATACCCTAACCCGTATCCTAAGACGTACCCTAACCCTAACCCTAACCCATAACCTACGCCGTACCCTCACCCGTACCCTAACACGTACCCTAAGACGTACGGTAACCCTAACCCTAACACTAACCCTAACCCTAACCCACACTCTACGCCGTACCCTAACCCGTACCCTAACACGTATCCTAAGCCGTACCCTAACCCTAACCAATACCCTACCCAGTACCCTCACCCGTACCCTCACCCGTACCCTAAGCCATACCCTAACCCTAACACTAACCCTAACCCTAACCCTAACCCTAAACTACCCTTGATTGCTTTTGCCTCTATTAGATTTCCTAAGCACTAGTGTTTTAAGGAACAGGTTAAAAAGAAAATCCTAATGTGATTTTTTTATAATGTGTTTATTCTTTATCTTATCCTAGTGACTAAAATCTTCTCCATGGCTGGATCCCTAATAATATTCCTTTACGTGCTAAGTGGTATCTAGAGAGTGGGATAGGATTAATAAATACCCTAATCCTAACGTGTACCCTAACCCTACCCCATACCCTAACCCTAACCCTAACCCTAACCCTAACCCTAACCCTAACCCTAACCCTAACCCTAACCCGTACCCTAAACCAATCGCTAACCCTAAAACTAACCCTAACCCTAACCCTAACCTTAACCCTTACCCTACGCCGTACCCTCACCCGTACCCTAACCCGTACTCTAAGACGTACCCTAACCCTAACCCTAACCCATACCCTACGCCATACCCTAACCCGTACCCTAACCCGTATCCTAAGCCATATCCTAACCCTAACCAATACCCTACGCAGTACCCTCACCCGTACCCTCACCCGTACCCTCACCCGTACCCTATCCCATACGCTAAGCCGTACCCTAACCCTAACACTAACACTAACCCTAACCCATACCCTACGCCGTACCCTCACCCGTAACCTAACCCGTACCCTAAGCCGTACCCTAACCCTAACCCTAACGTATACACTACGCCGTACCCTCACCCGTACCCTAACCCGTACCCTAAGCCGTACCCTAACTCTAACCCTAACCCTAACCCTAACCCTTACCTATACCCTGCGCCGTACCCTAACCCATACAATAACCTGTATCCTAAGCCTTAACCTAACCCTAACCAATGACCTACACAGTACCCTCACCCGTACCCTAAGCCATACCCTAACCCTAACCCTAACACTAACCCTAACCCTAAACCCTACCCTATGCCGTACCCTCACCCATACCCTATCCCATACCCTAAGCCGTACCCTAACCCTAACACTAACCCTAACCCTAACCCTAACCCTAAACTACCCTTGACTGCTTTTGCCTCCATTAGATTTCCTAAGCACTAGTGTTTTAAGGAACAGGTTAAAAAGAAAATCCTAATGTGATTTTTTTATAATGTGTTTATTCTTTATCTTATCCTAGTGACTAAAATCTTCTCCATGGCTGGACCCTAAATAATATTCCTTTACGTGCTAAGTGGTATCTAGAGAGTGGGATAGGTTTAATAAATACCCTAATCCTAACGCGTACCCTAACCCTAACCCATACCCTAACCCTAACGCGTACCCTAACCCTAACCCAAACCCTAACCCTAACACGTACGCTAATCCTAACCCGTACCCTAAACCAATCCCTAACCCTAAAACTAACCCTAACCCTAACCCTAACCCTAACCCATACGCTACGCCGTACCCTCACCCATACCCTAACCCGTATCCTAAGCCGTACCCTAACCCTAAACCTAACCCTAACCCCTACCCTACGCCGTACCCTCACCCGTACCCTAACCCGTACCCAAAGCCTTACCCTAACCCTAACCCTAACCCTCACCCATACCCAACGCCGTAACCTAACCCATATCCTAACCCGTATCCTAAGCCGTACCCTAACCCTAACCAATAACCTACGCAGTACCCTCACCAGTAACCTCACCCGTATCCTAAGCCCTACCCTAACCCTAACCCTAACCCTAACCCTAAACTACCCTTTACTGCTTTTGCCTCCATTAGATTTCCTAAACACTAGTGTTTTAAGGAACAGGTTAAAAAGAAAACCTTATGTGATTTTTTTATAATGTGTTTATTCTTTATCTTATCCTAGTGACTAAAATTTTCTCCATGGCTGAACCCCAAATAATATTCCTTTACGTGCTAAGTGTTATCTAGAGAGTGGGATAGGTTTAATAAATACCCTAATCCTAACGTGTACCCTAAACCTAACCCATACCCTAACCCTAACGCGTACCCTAACCCTAACCAAAACCCTAACCCGAACAAGTATGCTAATCCTAACCCGTACCCTAAACCAATCCCTAACCCTAAAACTAACCCTAACCCTAACCCTAACCCTAACCCTAACCCATAACCTACGCCGTACTCTCACCCGTACCCTAAACCGTATCCTACGCCGTACCCTAACCCTAACCCTAAACCTAACCCTAACCGCTACCCTACGCCGTACCCTATCCCATACCCTAAGCGGTACCCTAAACCTAACACTAACCCTAAACCTAACCCTAACCCCTACCCTACGCCGTACCCTCACCCTTAACCTATCCCATACCCTAAGCCGTACCCTAACCCTAACACTAACCCTAACCCTAAACCTAACCCCTACCCTACGCCGTACCCTCACCCGTACCCTATCCCTTACCCTAAGCCGTACCCTAACCCTAACCCTAACCCTAACCTATACACTACGCCGTACCCTCACCCGTACCCTAACCCGTATCCTAAGCCGTACCCTAACCCTAACCCTAACCCTAAACTATACCCTACGCCGTACCCTAACCCGTACCCTAACCCGTATTCTAAGCCGTACCCTAACCATAACCAATACCCTACACAGTACCCTCACCCGTACCCTCACCCGTACCCTAAGCCATACCCTAACCCTAACCCTAACCCTAACCTATACACTACACCATACCCTCACCCGTACCCTAACCCGTACCCTAAGCCATACCCTAACCCTAACCCTAACCCTAAACCATACGCTACGCCGTACCCTCACCCGTACCCTAACCCGTATCCTAAGCCGTACCCTAACCCTAACCCTAACCCTAACCCTAACCCATAACCTACGCCGTACCCTCACCCGTACCCTAACACGTACCCTAAGACGTACCGTAACCCTAACACTAACACTAACCCTAACCCTAACCCACACTCTACGCCGTAACCTAACCCGTACCCTAACACGTATCCTAAGCTGTACCCTAACCCTAACCAATACCCTACGCAGTACCCTCACCCGTACCCTCACCCTAACCCTAAGCCATACCCTAACCCTAACCCTAACCCTAACCCTAACCCCTACCCTACGCCGTACCCTCACCCGTACCCTATCCCATACGCTAAGCCGTACCCTAACCCTAACAGTAACACTAACCCTAACCCTAACCCATAACCTACGCCATACCCTCACCCGTACCCTAACCCGTATCCTAAGACGTACCGTAACCCTAACCAATACCCTACGCAGTATCCTTACCCATACCCTCACCCGTACCCTAAGCCGTACCCTAACCCTCACCCTAACCCTAACCCTAACCCATACCCTATGCCATACCCTCACCTGTACCCTATTCCATAACCTAAGCCGTACCCTAACCCTAACCCTAACCCTAACCGTAAACCATACGCTACGCCGTACCTTCACCCGTACCCTAACCCGTATCCTAAGCCGTACCCTAACCCTAACCCTAACCCTAACACTAACCCTAACCCTAACCCTAACCCATACCCTACGCCATACCTTAACCCGTACCCTAACCCGTATCCTAAGCCGTATCCTAAACCTAACCAATACCCTACGCAGTACCCTCACCCGTACCCTCACCCGTACCCTAAGCCGTACCCTAACCCCAACCCTAACCCTAACTCTAACCCTAACCCCTACCCTACGCCATACCCTCACCCGTACCCTATCCCATACGCTAAGCCGTACCCTAACCCTAACACTAACACTAACCCTAACCCTAACCCTAACCCTAAACCATACCCTATGCCGTACACTCACCCATAACCTAACCCGTACCCTAAGCCGTACCCTAACCCTAACCCTAACCTATACACTATGCCGTACCCTCACCCGTACCCTAACCCGTACCCTAAGCCGTACCCTAACTCTAACCCTAACCCTAACCCTAACCCTTACCCATACCCTGCGCCGTACCCTAACCCATACAATAACCTGTATCCTAAGCCTTAACCTAACCCTAACCAATGACCTACACAGTACCCTCACCCGTACCCTAAGCCATACTCTAACCCTAACCCTAACACTAACCCTAATCCTAAACCCTACCCTATGCCGTACCCTCACCCATACCCTATCCCATACCCTAAGCCGTACCCTAACCCTAACACTAACCCTAACCCTAACCCTAACCCTAAACTACCCTTGACTGCTTTTGCCTCCATTAGAATTCCTAAGCACGAGTGTTTTAAGGAACAGGTTAAAAAGAAAACCTTATGTGATTTTTTTATAATGTGTTTATTCTTTATCTTATCCTAGTGACGAAAATCTTCTCCATGGCTGGACCCTAAATAATATTCCTTTACGTGCTAAGTGCTATCTAGAGAGTGGGATAGGTTTAATAAATACCCTAATCCTAACGTGTACCCTAAACCTAACCCATACCCTAACCCTAACGCGTACCCTAACCCTAACCAAAACCCTAACCCGAACAAGTATGCTAATCCTAAACCTTACCCTAAACCAATCCCTAACCCTAAAACTAACCCTAACCCTAAACCTAACCCTAACCCATAACCTACGCCGTACCCTCACCCGTACCCTAACCCGTACCCTAAGCCGTACCCTAACCCTAACCCTAACCCTAACCCTAACCCTAACCCATACCCTACGCCGTACCCTAAACCGTACCCTAACCCGTATTCTAAGCCGTACCCTAACCATAACGAATACCCTAAACAGTACCCTCACCCGTACCCTAAGCCGTACCCTAACCCTAACCCTAACCCTAACCCCTACCCTACGCCGTACCCTCACCCGTACCCTATCCCATACCCTAAGCCGTACCCTAAACCTAACACTAACCCTAACCCTAACCCTAACCCTAAACTACCCTTGATTGCTTTTGCCTCTATAAGATTTCCTAAGCACTAGTGTTTTAAGGAACAGGTTAAAAAGAAAATACTAATGTGATTTTTTTATAATGTGTTTATTCTTTATCTTATCCTAGTGACTAAAATCTTCTCCATGGCTGTATCCCTAATAATATTCGTTACGTGCTAAGTGGTATCTAGAGAGTGGGATAGGTTTAATAAATACCCTAATCCTAACGTGTACCCTAACCCTAACCCATACCCTAACCCTAACGCGTACCCTAACCCTAACCCAAAAGCTAACCCTAACACGTACGCTAATCCTAACCCGTACCCTAAACCAAACCCTAACCCTAAAACTAACCCTAACCCTAACCCTAACCCTAACCCTTACCCTACACCGTACCCTCACCCGTACCCTAACCCGTACCCTAAGACGTACCCTAACACTAACCCTAACCCATACACTACGCAGTACCCTCACCCGTACCCTCACCCGTACCCTAAGCCGTACCCTAACCCCAACCCTAACCCTAACTCTAATCCTAACCCCTACCCTACGCCGTACCCTCACCCGTACCCTATCCCATACGCTAAGCCGTACCCTAACCCTAACACTAACACTAACCCTAACCCTAACCCTAACCCATACCCTACGCCGTACCCTCACCCGTACCCTAACCCGTACCCTAAGCCGTACCCTAACCCTAACCCTAACCTATACACTACGCCGTACCCTCACCCGTACCCTAACCCGTACCCTAAGCCGTACCCTAACTCTAACCCTAACCCTAACCCTAACCCTTACCCATACCCTGCACCGTACCCTAACCCATACAATAACCTGTATCCTAAGCCTTAACCTAACCCTAACCAATGACCTACACAGTACCCTCACCCGTACCCTAAGCCATACCCTAACCCTAACCCTAACACTAACCCTAACCCTAACCCCTACCCTACGCCGTACCCTCACCCGTACCCTATCCCATACCCTAAGCCGTACCCTAACCCTAACACTAACCCTAACCCTAACCCTAACCCTAAACTACCCTTGACTGCTTTTGCCTCCATTAGATTTCCTAAGCACTAGTGTTTTAAGGAACAGGTTAAAAAGAAAATCCTAATGTGATTTTTTTATAATGTGTTTATTCTTTATCTTATCCTAGTAACGAAAATCTTCTCCATGGCTGGACCCTAAATAATATTCCTTTACGTGCTAAATGGTATCTAGAGAGTGGGATAGGTTTAATAAATACCCTAATCCTAACGTGTACCCTAACCCTAACCCACACCCTAACCCTATTGCGTACCCTAACCCTAACCCAAACCCTAACCCTAACACTTACACTAATCCTAACCCGTACCCTAAACCAATCCCTAACCCTAAAACTAACCCTAACCCTAACCCTAACCCTAACCCATACGCTACGCCGTACCCTCACCCATACCCTAACCCGTATCCTAAGCCGTACCCTAACCCTAAACCTAACCCTAACCTCTACCCTACGCCGTACCCTCACCCGTACCCTAACCCGTACCCAAAGCCTTACCCTAACCCTAACCCTAACCCTCACCCATACCCAACGCCGTAACCTAACCCATATCCTAACCCGTATCCTAAGCCGTACCCTAACCCTAACCAATAACCTACGCAGTACCCTCACCAGTACCCTCACCCGTATCCTAAGCCCTACCCTAACCCTAACCCTAACCCTAACCCTAAACTACCCTTTACTGCTTTTGCCTCCTTTAGATTTCCTAAACACTAGTGTTTTAAAGAACAGGTTAAAAAGAAAATCCTAATGTGATTTTTTTATAATGTGTTTATTCTTTATCTTATCCTAGTGACTAAAATCTTCTCCATGGCTGGACCCCAAATAATATTCCTTTACGTGCTAAGTGGTATCCAGAGAGTGGGATAGGTTTAATAAATACCCTAATCATAACGTGTACCCTAACCCTAACCCATACCCTAACCCTAACACGTACCCTAACCCTAACCCAAACCCTAACCCTAACACGTACGCTAATCCTAACCCGTACCCTAAACCAATCCCTAACCCTAAAACTAACCCTAACCCTAACCCTAACCCTAACCCATACGCTACGCCGTACCCTCAACCATACCCTAACCCGTATCCTAAGCCGTACCCTAACCCTAAACCTAACCCTAACCCCTACCCTACGCTGTACCCTCACCCGTACCCTAACCCGTACCCAAAGCCTTACCCTAACCCTAACCCTAACCCTAACCCTAAACTACCCTTTACTGCTTTTGCCTCCATTAGATTTCCTAAACACTAGTGTTTTAAGGAACAGGTTAAAAAGAAAACCTTATGTGATTTTTTTATAATGTGTTTATTCTTTATCTTATCCTAGTGACTAAAATTTTCTCCATGGCTGAACTCCAAATAATATTCCTTTACGTGCTAAGTGGTATCTAGAGAGCGGGATAGGTTTAATAAATACCCTAATCCTAACGTGTACCCTAAACCTAACCCATACCCTAACCCTAACGCGTACCCTAACCCTAACCAAAACCCTAACCCGAACAAGTATGCTAATCCTAACCCGTACCCTAAACCAATCCCTAACCCTAAAACTAACCCTAACCCTAACCCTAACCCTAACCCTAACCCTAACCCATAACATACGCCGTACCCTCACCCGTACCCTAAACCGTATCCTAAGCCGTACCCTAACCCTAACCCTAACCGCTACCCTACGCCGTACCCTATCCCATACCCTAAGCGGTACCCTAAACCTAACACTAACCCTAAACCTAACCCTAACCCCTACCCTACGCCGTACCCTCACCCGTAACCTATCCCATGCCCTAAGCCGTACCCTAACCCTAACACTAACCCTAACCCTAAACCTAACCCCTACCCTACGCCGTACCCTCACCCGTACCCTATCCCATACCCTAAGCCGTACCCTAACCCTAACCCTAACCCTAACCTATACACTACGCCATACCCTCACCCGTACCCTAACCCTTACCCTAAGCCGTACCCTAACCCTAACCCTAACCCTAACCTATACACTACGCCGTACCCTCACCCGTACCCTAACCCGTATCCTAAGCCGTACGCTAACCCTAACCCTAACCCTAAACTATACCCTACGCCGTACCCTAACCCGTACCCTAACCCGTATTCTAAGCCGTACCCTAACCATAACCAATACCCTACACAGTACCCTCACCCGTACCCTCACACGTACCCTAAGCCATACCCTAACCCTAACCCTAACCCTAACCTATACACTACACCATACCCTCACCCGTACCCTAACCCGTACCCTAAGCCGTACCCTAACCCTAACCCTAACCCTAAACCATACGCTACGCCATACCCTCACCCGTACCCTAACCCGTATCCTAAGCCGTACCCTAACCCTAACCCTAACCCTAAACTATACCCTACGCCGTAACCTCACCCGTACCCTAACCCGTACCCTAAGCCGTACCCTAACCCTAACCCTAACCCTAACCCTAACCCTAACCCTAACCCTAACACATACCGTACGCCATACCCTAACACGTACCCTAACCCGTATCCTAAGACGTACCCTAACCCTAACCAATACCCTACGCAGTATCCTCACCCATACCCTCACCCGTACCCTAAGCCGTACCCTAACCCTAACCCTAACCCTAACCCTAACCCTAACCCCTACCCTATGCCATACCCTCACCTGTACCCTATCCCATAACCTAAGCCGTACCATAACCCTAACACTAACCCTAACCCTAACCCATAACCTACGCCGTACCCTCACCCGTACCCTAACACGTACCCTAAGACGTACCGTAACCCTAACCCTAACACTAACCCTAACCCTAACCCACACTCTACGCCGTACCCTAACCCGTACCCTAACACGTATCCTAAGCCGTACCCTAACCCTAACCAATACCCTACGCAGTACCCTCACCCGTACCCTCACCCGTACCCTAAGCCATACCCTAACCCTAACCCTAACCCTAACCCCTACCCTATGCCGTACCCTCACCCGTACCCTATCCCATACGCTAAGCCGTACCCTAACCCTAACAGTAACACTAACCCTAACCCTAACCCATAACCTACGCCGTACACTCACCCGTACCCTAACCCGTATCCTAAGACGTACCGTAACCCTAACCAATACCCTACGCAGTATCCTCACCCATACCCTCACCCGTACCCTAAGCCGTACCCTAACCCTAACCCTAACCCTAACCCTAACCCATACCCTATGCCATACCCTCACCTGTACACTATCCCATAACCTAAGCCGTACCCTAACCCTAACCCTAACCCTAACCCATACGCTACGCCGCACCCTCACCCGTACCCTAACCCGTATCCTAAGCCGTACCCTAACCCTAACCCTAACCCTAACCACTACCCTACGCCGTACCCTATCCCATACCCTAAGCGGTACCCTAAACCTAACACTAACCCTAAACCTAACCCTAACCCCTACCCTACGCCGTACCCTCACCCGTACCCTATCCCATAACCTAAGCCGTACCCTAACCCTAACCCTAACCCTAACCTATACACTACGCCGAACCCTCACCCATACCCTAACCCGTACCCTAAGCCGTACCCTAACCCTAACCCTAACCCGAACCCTAACCCTAACCCATACCCTACGCCGTAACCTAAACCGTACCCTAACCCGTATTCTAAGCCGTACCCTAACCATAACCAATACCCTACACAGTATCCTCAACCGTACCCTAACCCGTACCCTAAGCCGTACCCTAACCCTAACCCTAACCCTAAACTATACCCTACGCCATAACCTCACCCGTACCCTAACCCGTACCCTAAGCCGTACCCTAACCCTAACCCCTACACTACGCCGTACCGTCACCCGTACCCTATCCCATACCCTAAGCCGTACCCTAAACCTAACACTAACCCTAACCCTAACCCTAACCCTAAACTACCCTTGATTGCTTTTGCCTCTATTAGATTTCCTAAGCACTAGTGTTTTAAGGAACAGGTTAAAAAGAAAATACTAATGTGATTTTTTTATAATGTGTTTATTCTTTATCTTATCCTAGTGACTAAAATCTTCTCCATGGCTGTATCCCTAATAATATTCCTTTACGTGCTAAGTGGTATCTAGAGAGTGGGATAGGTTTAATAAATACCCTAATCCTAACGTGTACCCTAACCCTAACCCATATCCTAACCCTAACGCGTACCCTAACCCTAACCCAAAACCTAACCCTAACACGTACGCTAATCCTAACCCGTACCCTAAACCAAACCCTAACCCTAAAACTAACCCTAACCCGTACCCTAACCCTAACCCTTACCCTACACCGTACCCTCACCCGTACCCTAACCCGTACCCTAAGACGTACCCTAACCCTAACCCTAAACCATACACTACGCCGTACCCTCACACGTACCCTAACCCGTATCCTAAGCCGTACCCTAAGCCTAACCCTAACCCTAACCCTAACCCTAACCCATACCCTACGCCATACCCTAACCCGTACCCTAACCCGTATCCTAAGCCATATCCTAACCCTAACCAATACCCTACGCAGTACCCTCACCCGTACCCTAAGCCTTACCCTAACCCCAACCCTAACCCTAACTCTAACCCTAACCCCTTCCCTACGCCGTACCCTCACCCGTACCCTATCCCATACGCTAAGCCGTACCCTAACCCTAACACTAACACTAACCCTAACCCTAACCCACACTCTACGCCGTACCCTAACCCGTACCCTAACACGTATCCTAAGCCGTACCCTAACCCTAACCAATACCCTACGCAGTACCCTCACCCGTACCCTCACCCGTACCCTCACCCGTACCCTAAGCCATACCCTAACCATAACCCTAACCCTAACCCTAACCCCTACCCTACGCCGTACTCTCACCCGTACCCTATCCCATACCCTAAGCCGTACCCTAACCGTAACACTAACCCTAACCCTAACCCTAACCCTAAACTACCCTTGATTGCTTTTGCCTCTATTAGATTTCCTAAGCACTAGTGTTTTAAGGAACAGGTTAAAAAGAAAATCCTAATGTGATTTTTTTATAATGTGTTTATTCTTTATCTTATCCTAGTGACTAAAATCTTCTCCATGGCTGGATCCCTAATAATATTCCTTTACGTGCTAAGTGGTATCTAGAGAGTGGGATAGGTTTAATAAATACCCTAATCCTAACGTGTACCCTAACCCTAACCCATACCCTAACCCTAACGCGTACCCTAACCCTAACCCAAAACCTAACCCTAACACGTACGCTAATCCTAAGCCGTACCCTAAACCAATCCCTAACCCTAAAACTAACCCTAACCCTAACACTAACCCTAACCCTTACCCTACGCCGTACCCTCACCCGTACCCTAACCCGTAGCCTAAGACGTACCCTAACCCTAACCCTAACCCATACGCTACGCCGTACCCTCACCCGTACCCTAACCGGTATCCTAAGCCGTACCCTAACCCTAACCCTAACCCTAACCCTAACCCTAACCCATACCCTACGCCATACCCTAACCCGTATCCTAACCCGTATCCTAAGCCGTATCCTAACCCTAACCAATACCCTACGCAGTACCCTCACCCGTACCCTCACCCGTACCCTAAGCCGTACCCTAACCCCAACCCTAACCCTAACTCTAACCCTAACCCCTACCCTACGCCGTACCCTCACCCGTACCCTATCCCATACGCTAAGCCGTACCCTAACCCTAACACTAACACTAAACCTAACCCTAACCCTAACCCATACGCTACGCCGTACCCTCACCCGTAACCTAACCCGTACCCTAAGCCGTACCCTAACCCTAACCCTAACCTATACACTACGCCATACCCTCACCCTTACCCTAACCCGTACCCTAAGCCGTACCCTAACTCTAACCCTAACCCTAACCCTAACCCTTACCCATACCCTGCGCCGTACCCTAACCCATACAATAACCTGTATCCTAAGCCTTAACCTAACCCTAACCAATGACCTACACAGTACCCTCACCCGTACCCTAAGCCATACCCTAACCCTAACCCTAACACTAACCCTAACCCTAAACCCTACCCTATGCCGTACCCTCACCCATACCCTGTCCCATGCCCTAAGCCGTACCCTAACCCTAACACTAACCCTAACCCTAACCCTAACCCTAAACTACCCTTGACTGCTTTTGCCTCCATTAGATTTCCTAAGCAGTAGTGTTTTAAGGAACAGGTTAAAAAGAAAATCCTAATGTGATTTTTTTATAATGTGATTATTCTTTATCTTATCCTAGTGACGAAAATATTCTCCATGGCTGGACCCTAAATAATATTCCTTTACGTGCTAAGTGGTATCTAGAGAGTGGGATAGGTTTAATAAATAACCTAATCCTAACGCGTACCCTAACCCTAACCCATACCCTAACCCTAACGCGTACCCTAACCCTAACCCAAACCCTAACCCTAACACGTACGCTAATCCTAACCCGTACCCTAAACCAATCCCTAACCCTAAAACTAACCCTAACCCTAACCCTAACCCTAACCCATACGCTAAGCCGTACCCTCACCCATACCCTAAACCGTATCCTAAGCCGTACCCTAACCCTAAACCTAACCCTACCCTCTACCCTACGCCGTACCCTCACCCGTACCCTAACCCGTACCCAAAGCCTTACCCTAACCCTAACCCTCACCCATACCCAACGCCGTAACCTAACCCATATCCTAACCCGTATCCTAAGCCGCACCCTAACCCTAACCAATAACCTACGCAGTACCCTCACCAGTAACCTCACCCGTATCCTAAGCCCTACCCTAACCCTAACCCTAACCCTAACCGCTACCCTATGCCGTACCCTATCCCATACCCTAAGCGGTACCCTAAACCTAACACTAACCCTAAACCTAACCCTAACCCTAACCCTAACCCATACCCTACGCCGTACCCTAAACCGTACCCTAACCCGTATTCTAAGCCGTACCCTAACCATAACCAATACCCTACACAGTACCCTCACCCGTACCCTCACCCGTACCCTAAGCCATACCCTAACCCTAACCCTAACCCTAACCTATACACTACGCCATACCCTCACCCGTACCCTAACCCGTACCCTAAGCCGTACCCTAACCCTAACCCTAACCCTAAACTATACCCTACGCCGTAACCTCACCCGTACCCTAACCCGTACCCTAAGCCGTACCCTAACCCTAACCCTAACCCTAACCCTAACCCTAACCCTAACCCATATCGTACGCCATACCCTAACACGTACCCTAACCCGTATCCTAAGCCGTACCCTAACCCTAACCAATACACTACGCAGTATCCTCACCCATACCCTCACCCGTACCCTAAGGCGTACCCTAACCCTAACCCTAACCCTAAACCTAACCCTAACCCCTACCCTATGCCATACCCTCACCTGTACCCTATCCCATAACCTAAGCCGTACCATTACCCTAACACTAACCCTAACCCTAATCCATAACCTACGCCGTACCCTCACCCATATCCTAACCCGTATCCTAAGCCGTACCCTAAGCCTAACCCTAACCCTAACCCATAACCTACGCCGTACCCTCACCCGTACCCTAACACGTACCCTAAGACGTACCGTAACCCTAACCCTAACACTAACCCTAACCCTAACCCACACTCTATGCCGTACCCTAACCCGTACCCTAACACGTATCCTAAGCCGTACCCTAACCCTAACCAATACCCTACGCAGTACCCTCACCCGTACCCTCACCCGTACCCTAAGCCATACCCTAACCATAACCCTAACCCTAACCCTAACCCCTACCCTACGCCGTACCCTCACCCGTACCCTATCCCATACCCTAAGCCGTACCCTAACCCTAACACTAACCCTAACCCTAACCCTAACCCTAAACTACCCTTGATTGCTTTTGCCTCTATTAGATTTCCTAAGCACTAGTGTTTTAAGGAACAGGTTAAAAAGAAAATCCTAATGTGATTTTTTTATAATGTGTTTATTCTTTATCTTATCCTAGTGACTAAAATCTTCTCCATGGCTGGATCCCTAATAATATTCCTTTACGTGCTAAGTGGTATCTAGAGAGTGGGATAGGTTTAATAAATACCCTAATCCTAACGTGTACCCTAACCCTAACGCGTACCTTAACCCTATCCCAAAACCTAACCCTAACACGTACGCTAATCCTAACCCGTACCCTAAACCAATCCCTAACCCTAAAACTAACCCTAACCCTAAACCTAACCCATACCCTACGCCGTACCCTCACCCGTAACCTAACCCGTACCCTAAGCCGTACCCTAATCCTAACCCTAACCTATACACTACGCCGTACCCTCACCCGTACCCTAACCCGTACCCTAAGCCGTACCCTAACTCTAACCCTAACCCTAACCCTAACCCTTAGCCATACCCTGCGCCGTAACCTAACCCATACAATAAACTATATCCTAAGCCTTAACCTAACCCTAACCAATGACCTACACAGTACCCTCACCCGTACCCTAAGCCATACCCTAACCCTAACCCTAACACTAACCCTAACCCTAAACCCTACCCTATGCCGTACCCTCACCCATACCCTATCCCATACCCTAAGCCGTACCCTAACCCTAACACTAACCCTAACCCTAACCCTAACCCTAAACTACCCTTGACTGCTTTTGCCTCCATTAGATTTCCTAAGCACTAGTGTTTTAAGGAACAGGTTAAAAAGAAAATCCTAATGTGATTTTTTTATAATGTGTTTATTCTTTATCTTATCCTAGTGACGAAAATATTCTCAATGGCTGTACCCTAAATAATATTCCTTTACGTGCTAAGTGGTATCTACAGAGTGGGATAGGTTTAATAAATACCCTAATCCTAACGCGTACCCTAACCCTAACCCATACCCTAACCCTAACGCGTACCCTAACCCTAACCCAAACCCTAACCCTAACACGTACGCTAATCCTAACCCATACCCTATACCAATCCTTAACCCTAAAACTAACCCTAACCCTAACCCTAACCCATACGCTACGCCGTACCCTCACCCATACCCTAACCTGTATCCTAAGCCGTACCCTAACCCTAAACCTAACCCTAACCTCTACCCTACGCCGTACCCTCACCCGTACCCTAACCCGTACCCAAAGCCTTACCCTAACCCTAACCCTAACCCTCACCCATATCCAACGCCGTAACCTAACCCATATCCTAACCCGTATCCTAAGCCGTACCCTAACCCTAACCAATAACCTACGCAGTACCCTCACCAGTAACCTCACCCGTATCCTAAGCCGTACCCTAACCCTAACCCTAACCCTAACCCTAAACTACCCTTGACTGCTTTTGCCTCCATTAGATTTCCTAAACACTAGTGTTTTAAGGAACAGGTTAAAAAGAAATCCTTATGTGATTTTTTTATAATGTGTTTATTCTTTATCTTATCCTAGTGACGAAAATCTTCTCCATGGCTGAACCCCAAATAATATTCCTTTACGTGCTAAGTGGTATCTAGAGAGTGGGATAGGTTTAATAAATACCCTAATCCTAACGTGTACCCTTAACCTAACCCATACCCTAACCCTAACGCGTACCCTAACCCTAACCAAAACCCTAACCCGAACAAGTATGCTAATCCTAACCCCTACCCTAAACCAATCCCTAACCCTAAAACTAACCCTAACCCTAACCCTAACCCTAACCCATAACCTACGCCGTACCCTCACCCGTACCCTAACCCGTATCCTAAGCCGTACCCTAACCCTAACCCTAACCCTAACCCTAACCGCTACCCTACGCCGTACCCTATCCCATACCCTAAGCGGTACCCTAAACCTAACACTAACCCTAAACCTAACCCTAACCCCTACCCTACGCCGTACCCTCACCCGTAACCTATCCCATACCCTAAGCCGTACCCTAACCCTAACACTAACCCTAACCCTAAACCTAACCCCTATCCTACGTCGTACCCTCACCCGTACCCTATCCCATACCCTAAGCCGTACCCTAACCCTAACCCTAACCCTAACCTATACACTACGCCATACCCTCACCCGTACCCTAACCCGTACCCTAAGCCGTACCCTAACCCTAACCCTAACCCTAACCTATACACTACGCCGTACCCTCACCCGTACCCTAACCCGTACCCTAAGCCGTACCCTAACCCTAACCCTAACCCTAACCCTAACCCTAACACATACCCTACGCTGTACCCTAACCCGTACCCTAACCCGTATTCTAAGCCGTACCCTAACCATAACCAATACCCTACACAGTACCCTCACCCGTACCCACACCCGTACCCTAAGCCATACCGTAACCCTAACCCTAACCCTAACCTATACACTACACCATACCCTCACCCGTACCCTAACCCGTACCCTAAGCCGTACCCTAACCCTAACCCTAACCCTAAACCATACGCTACGCCGTACCCTCACCCGTACCCTAACCCGTATCCTAAGCCGTACCCTAACCCTAACCCTAACCCTAAACTATACCCTACGCCGTAACCTCACCCGTACCCTAACCCGAACCCTAAGCCGTACCCTAACCCTAACCGTAACCCTAACCCTAACCCTAACCCTAACCCATACCGTACGCCATACCCTAACACGTACCCTAACCCATATCCTAAGCCGTACCCTAACCCTAACCAATACCCTACGCAGTATCCTCACCCATACCCTCACCCGTACCCTAAGCCGTACCCTAAACCTAACCCTAACCCTAACCCTAACCCTAACCCCTACCCTATGCCATACCCTCACCTGTACCCTTTCCCATAACCTAAGCCGTACCATAACCCTAACACTAACCCTAACCCTAACCCATAACCTACGCCGTACCCTCACCCGTACCCTAACCCGTATCCTAAGCCGTACCCTAACCCTAACCCTAACCCTAACCCTAACCCATAACCTACGCCGTACCCTCACCCGTACCCTAACACGTACCCTAAGACGTACCGTAACCCTAACCCTAACACTAACCCTAACCCTAACCCACACTCTACGCCGTACCCTAACCCGTACCCTAACACGTATCCTAAGCCGTACCCTAACCCTAACCAATACCCTACGCAGTACCCTCACCCGTACCCTCACCCGTACCCTAAGCCATACCCTAACCCTAACCCTAACCCTAACCCTAACCCCTACCCTACGCCGTACCCTCACCCGTACCCTATCCCATACGCTAAGCCGTACCCTAACCGTAACAGTAACACTAACCCTAACCCTAACTCTAACCCATACCCTACGCCGTACCTTCGCCCATAACCTAATCCGTACCCTAAGCCGTACCCTAACCCTAACCCTAACCTATACACTACGCCGTACCCTCACCCGTTCCCTAACTCGTACCCTAAGCCGTACCCTAACTCTAACCCTAACCCTAACCCTAACCCTTACCCATACCCTGCGTACCCTAATCAATACAATAACCTGTATCCTAAGCCTTAACCTAACCCTAACCAATGACCTACACAGTACCCTCACCCGTACCCTAAGCCATACCCTAACCCTAACCCTAACCCTAAACCCTACCCTATGCCGTACCCTCACCCATACCCTATCCCATACCCTAAGCCGTACCCTAACCCTAACACTAACCCTAACCCTAACCCTAACCCTAAACTTCCCTTGACTGCTCTTGCCTCCATTAGATTTCCTAAGCACTAGTGTTTTAAGGAACAGGTTAAAAAGAAAATCCTAATGTGATTTTTTTATAATGTGTTTATTCTTTATCTTATCCTAGTGACGAAAATCTTCTCCATGGCTGGACCCTAAATAATATTCCTTTACGTGCTAAGTGGTATCTAGAGAGTGGGATAGGTTTAATAAATACCCTAATCCTAACGTGTACCCTAACCCTAACCCATACCCTAACCCTAATGCGTACCCTAACCCTAACCCAAACCCTAACCCTAACACGTACGCTAATCCTAACCCGTACCCTAAACCAATCCCTAACCCTAAAACTAACCCTAAACCTAACCCTAACCCTAACCCATACGCTACGCCGTACCCTCACCCATACCCTAACCCGTATCCTAAGCCGTACCCTAATCCTAAACCTAACCCTAACCTCTACCCTACGCCGTACCCTCACCCGTACCCTCACCCGTACCCAAAGCCTTACCCTAACCCTAACCCTAACCCCCACCCATACCCAACGCCGTAACCTAACCCATATCCTAACCCGTATCCTAAGCCGTACCCTAACCCTAACCAATAACCTACGCAGTACCCTCACCAGTACCCTCACCCGTATCCTAAGCCCTACCCTAACCCTAACCCTAACCCTAACCCTAAACTACCCTTTACTGCTTTTGCCTCCATTAGATTTCCTAAACACTAGTGTTTTAAGGAACAGGTTAAAAAGAAAACCTTATGTGATTTTTTTATAATGTGTTTATTCTTTATCTTATCCTAGTGACTAAAATCTTCTCCATGGCTGAACCCCAAATAATATTCCTTTACGTGCTAAGTGGTATCTAGAGAGTGGGATAGGTTTAATAAATACCCTAATCCTAAAGTGTACCCTAAACCTAACCCATACCCTAACCCTAACGCGTACCCTAACCCTAACCAAAACCCTAACCCGAACACGTATGCTAATCCTAACCCGTACCCTAAACCAATCCCTAACCCTAAAACTAACCCTAACCCTAACCCTAACCCTAACCCATAACCTACACCGTACCCTCACCCGTACCCTAACCCGTACCCTAAGCCGTACACTAACCCTAACCCTAACCCTAAACCATACGCTACGCCGTACCCTCACCCGTACCCTAACCCATATCCTAAGCCGTACCCTAACCCTAACCCTAACCCTAAACTATACCCTACTCCGTAACCTCACCCGTACCCTAACCCGTACCCTAAGCCGTACCCTAACCCTAACCCTAACCCTAACCTATACACTACGCCATACCCTCACTCGTACCGTAACCCGTACCCTAAGTCGTACCCTAAACCTAACCCTAACCCTAACCCTAACCCATACCGTACGCCATACCCTAACATGTACCCTAACCCATATCCTAAGCCGTACCCTAACCCTAACCAATACCCTATGCAGTATCCTCACCCATACCCTCACCCGTACCTAAGCCGTACCCTAACCCTAAACCTAACCCTAACCCTAACCCTAAACCCTACCCTATGCCATACCCTCACCTGTACCCTATCCCATAACCTAAGCCGTACCATAACCCTAACACTAACCCTAACCCTAACCCATAACCTACGCCGTACCCTCACCCGTACCCTAGCCCGTATCCTAAGACGTACCGTAACCCTAACCAATACCCTACGCAATATCCTCACCCATACCCTCACCCGTACCCTAAGCCGTACACTAACCCTAACCCTAACCCTAACCCTAACCCTAAACTATACCCTACGCCGTAACCTCACCCGTACCCTAACACGTACCCTCAGCCGTACCCTAACCCTAACCCTAACCCTAACCCTAACCCTAACCCATACCGTACGCCATACCCTAACACGTACCCTAAACCGTAACCTAAGCCGTACCCTAACCCTAACCAATACCCTATGCTGTATCCTCACCCATACCCTCACCCGTTCCCTAAGCCATACCCTAACCCCAACCCTAACCCTAACTCTAACCCTAACCCCTACCCTACGCCGTACCCTCACCCGTACCCTATCCCATACGCTAAGCCGTACCCTAACCCTAACACTAACACTAACCCTAACCCTAACCCTAACCCTAACCCATACCCTACGCCGTACCCTCACCCGTACCCTAACCCGTACCCTAAGCCGTACCCTAACTCTAACCCTAACCCTAACCCTAACCGTTAGCCATACCCTGCGCCGTACCCTAACCCATACAATAACCTGTAGCCTAAGCCTTAACCTAA